>NW_020884946.1:1531152-1581858 GCF_003945725.1 Corapipo altera | reverse complement strand
TAAAAGGCTTATTTAAATTAATGGGTATTTTCTAAAAGGCTTATTTAAATTAATGGGTATTTCTCGAAAGGTTTATTTAAATTAATGGGTATTTCTTAAAGGTTTATTTAAATTATTAGGTGTGTTTCTTGAAAGGTTTATTTAAATTATTAGGTATAACTTGAAAAGTTCACTGTGCTTCCAAAGAGGTCTGGGTTGCTCCTTGTGGTCATAAATAACTTGGGAAATAGGACAAGCAGTGTCTTGTTGATAGGAAGCCATTCAGGAAAGTAAGGATTAGGTAATAAATTGGCAGATGTAATTCAGTGGTGATAAATCTGATGTAATTCAGAGTAGATAAATGTAGAGTGGTGCATATAATTTCATATATAAAATGATGGGCTGACCCTTAACACTGGGGAATGAAATACTGCCACAGAAGTGTCAGTTCCACAGGGATCAAAAAGCAGATGGAGCATTAAGAAGTATTAGGAAGGAAATAGGAGACAAACCAGGGCATAACTATGAAACTGTATAAATCAATGGTGATCCCACATCTTCAGTTCTCTGTGGTTTTTTTCTGGTCATTCATCCCAAGAGATACAAAAGACTTGGAAAAGCCTCAAAGAGAGGCAGGGGGAATAATGAAAAGGTATGGAATAGCTGCTGCACAAGGGTCAGTGGAATGAGCTGGAGCTCAGCCTGGAGAAGAGGCAGCTGAAAGAAGGTGGTAAAAATCTGTAGGATAATGATCCGCATGGGAAGGTGGGTACAGACAGACTTGCTGATTTCCTCAGCTGCAAGATTGGAGGAGCAACAACTGAAACCAGTAAAATCCAGGTTTAGAGCAAAAAAAAAAAGGTGCCTTTTTGTGCAACAAATAGCAGCCCCTGGAGTTCCTTGCCAGTGGGTGTTTTAGGAACAACACTGAGGCAGGGATATGGGACATCCCCGTATCCAAGTGGGGTGATTGGACACGTTTGTGAAAAATGAGTTATTGGAGGGTTGTTACTCCACAGAAATTGCCTGTAACTTAGGAAGTGTCTGAGTTTGGAATCATGGAAGTGTTGGGGTGATTGCCATCCCTGCTCTCGTTCCTCCCTAGGGGTCATTGTTAAGATGAAATGGGATGCTGAGCTAAATGGCCAGAACTGTCCTAATATTAGGAAGTTGTGTAGGTAGTAATAAACTTACAGTGCAGTTTCAGAGGAGACTGTATAAATCACATAATGCAAATAATGTGCATATGCATTAACCTAATGGAGCTTATAAACCTATTTGATCTGGGCTGTCTGCCCCAGCCTCCATCCCTGAGACCCCTCTCAGTGTTAGGAGTGACATCTTCACCATCAGCAAGGGAGAACAGGGATCAGCCTGGTGGTAGTGCTTGTACTCTTGACTTATATTTTTGCATTTTTCCTCCTCTTGTGCTCCTCTCTGTCTCCTGCACTCTCCCCTAAAACTTTCTGGTGTGTCCACCCATTTCTCCTGCTCTTGGTCACCTTTTTAACAGTTCTTCACCTCTAGTCAGTGTTTGTTGTCAGTCAAACCAAACAGAACTTTGCCCTTTTGTGTGGCTCCTCAGGATTGACAGAGCCAGTCAGGGATCAGTGTGGTGAAGCTCTGGAAAGCCCCAAGTGCAGTAATTACCTTCATGAAAAGGTAGAACGTGGCTCAGTGGTTCCTGTTCTCGGTGCTGCTTGGAAGTGTGGAGGGGTTGGAAGCTGGTTACAGGTTAATGACACCTTTGCCAGGTCTGTGGTCAGCTGCTGGAGCCAGTGAAGGTAAATAAGAGCATCCCCTGCCTTTAGTGTTTTGTGGAACACTTGGAGGATAAAGCATCAGCAAACTGTAGTTCTTTCATTTCTGGCAATAAGATCTGTGTGGGGATTCCAGCTCTGGGGCTCCCCAGCATAAGGATGTGGAGCTGCTGGAGTGAGTCCAGAGGAGGTCATGGAGATGCTCCAAGGGCTGGAGTCCCTCTGCTCTGGAGCCAGGCTGGGAGAGCTGGGGGTGTTCACCTGGAAAAGGGGAGGCTCCAGGGAGACCTGAGAGCCCCTTCCAGTGACTAAAGGAGCTCCAGGAGAGCTGGAGAGGGACTTTGGACAAGGGCCTGGAGGGACAGGACAAGGGGAATGGCTTCCCACTGCCAGAGTGCAGGATTGGATGGGATATTGGGAAGGAATTCCTGGCTGTGAGGGTGGTGAGGCCCTGGCACAGGTTGCCCAGAGAAGCTGTGGCTGCCTCATCCATGGAAGTGTTCAAGGCCAGGTTGGACTTGGAGCTTGGAGCAACCTGGTCTAGTGGAAGGTGTCCCTGACCTTGGCAGGGGGGTTGGAACTAAATGATCTTTAAGGTCTTTTCCAACCTAAACCGTTCCACGGTTCTGTGATTTAATCATGTTTTGGTTTAGATGCATTGACTCCACCTGCAAGAATCCTGCCGTACCTTTTCCGAATCCCAGTTTAGAAAACACCTGGAATGCTTCCAAGCCATCCCTGCATATTTTATTTCCATTACCTTGTACCCAGGGGATCCCCAAAGCCTCCCCTGGGCACAGGACACTGCTAAGCTTGGATCTGGTGTGGGCCAGAGTCACTAAAACCAAGGCACCAAGAGGTGCTGCCAGTTCAGCGCTTCCCGTGCTTCCAGCGAGACCAGCGTAGGCGTCTCGTGAACTCTTGCTTAAAAATACCTCTATTATTTTCAACAAATTTCACTTTATCTTACCTTACTTTTCAGCACAATGTCTGGAACTGATGATTTTTCGGTAAGTAACAGTTTTTCTTTCCTGAAGATCAGCCAGTTGTGTTCCTTCTTTCTAAAAGCTGACATAGTTTTTGGAGGAGAAGGGGAGCTGACAGCTGAGAGGTGATTTCCTCTGTTCTGCAGTCGCGGTGTTTTCCTTCTGGGTAAATGTAGCAATCCCTGGACTAAACACTGGAAGCTGCTGGGTGCCTCGAGGGTTCTCTTCTGTGACATTAACAACGGAGCTGTGCTTTAAAGGCATCAGAGTAGCTGTAATGGAAACATAGGAAAATGTTCCCAGGTTTGTGCTGCAATTGCTTGTTGTTCCGTGTGGTAGGTGGCCTTTTGTCCTTGGATTTCTAACTGTGGCATGTCAGAATGCCCTGTGCTACCTTAGTGACAGAACCTGCACAAGGATGAATGTAACCATGTCTGTGCAGCCACAGAGAGCTCTTCTTCTCCCGTTTGGGCACGCGGTGGGCGGGATGTCTGCAGCTGGGAATTCCGGTCGGCACGTTCCGCTCTCGCCGTTCCGCTCTCACCGGCGCTTTGTCTTCCAGTTGGCAGATGCTTTACCAGACCAGTCGCCTGCTAAAACCTCCAAAGTGAGCAGCTCCAAGCCTGGCCAGCAGCCCGGGCAGCCTCCGCAGGGCTGGCCGGCTTCCAACCCTTGGAATAACCCCAGCGCCCCCCCTATGACACCGACGGGACTGCCACCAAACACATCCGCTTCCAGCGTGCCCTTCGGACCTCCTCCCACGGGAATGTATCCTTCAATGCCCCCGGGACCGCCTGCTCCATTTCCTCCTCCTCCTACCGGACCCTCCTGCCCTCCTCCTGGTGGTCCATATCCACCCCCAACTGTGCCAGGTCCTGTCCCGCCAGGGCAGTATCCGCCACCAAATATGCCCTTTCCAGAGCTTCCAAGACCTTACGGAGGTCCAACAGAGCCAGCTGCGCCTCCTGCTCCTGTTGGGCCATGGGGATCCATGCCCTCCGGAGCATGGGGACCAACAATGGGAGGGCAGTATCCTGCTCCCAGCATGCCATATCCACCCCCTGGGCCATATTCCGCTCCTACCCAGACTCCAGGGGCTGCGCCGACGGTGCCGTGGGGCACGGTCCCACCTGGAACGTGGGGACCTTCACCGCCAGGGCCATTTCCTCCACCCACAGGATCATATCCAGCTCCAGGACTATATCCTACGCCCCCTAATCCTTTTCAAGTGCCATCTGGTCCTGCTGGTGCTCCGTCAATGCCTGGTGGTCCCCATGTGAGTATTTAGTTTTGATCTTGAATTACTCTGAATTAATACTCGATTTTATAATTCAGTAGCACAAACCTGTTAGTGCAGGTAAGGAATTTGAGCACACCTGTGTTATTCCTGTAGTCAGTGGGATAACAGCCAACTTCTTAAAGATTATATATACTAGAATAGTGATATTATGTCAAGTTTTGGGGCATGTCTCTCATTATAGTGCTCTTCCACTACTTGGAAAGCCTCTAAAAGCCAAAAAAGGGGGGGAGAGGGGAAACCTTGTAATAATTTCGAAAATAAAAAGTGTTGCAGTCTCTTTTACCTAGAGAGGTTGCTTCTAAGGCACACAGGGAGAGGGTAACAAATTTATGAGCATGAATTTCTTCTTAATTAAGAATATTTATAACTGTGAATGAACTGCTGTGTGAAAAGCCTGTACTGACCATGAGTTATTGTCTCTTGCAGCCTTACCGTTGAACACATTCTGGGCAACAAAATACTGTAGTTTTCCACCTTCATCCACTACTTACAGAGATTTTTACAGTTTTTGTTTCAGTAATGTTTGGGGCTATGAAGAGTATTGCCTCTTGTATGTGCATCTGAGGTATGAAGGAGCAGTTTACATCAACTTACCTTGCTCATATGCTGGCGTAATTGTTCGGTTTAATAAAGTGAATTACAAAGAGAAGAAATCAACTAACATCTGTGGTTCTTACCTTGCAAGCATTCCTTGGAAAAACAAAACGGGAGTTGCCGTGTAAGGATTGTAAAGAATCAGGCCCATGGAGTCAAAAAAAAGTTAATTCTTAAATTTCCATTAATGCTTTAAGTCTTGTTGCCAGGCTCGTGCTGGCGACCGAACGGATGGATAGTCATATTTTGTCTATTTTCAGGTTATTCTAAAATGTCAATAAATAAGGTGTTTCAACATTTTAGTCAAGAAACCTAATTCCTGAACGTGCTACAGTAACTGTAACGAGACAGAGCATGTGAACTCCGAGGTTTTTCTCAGCATTTTGTACATAATCAAACCAATTCCTCAGTCTGGGACTACGGAGGAGAAGGAGCCGCGTTTGAGACCCTCGGTGTGACTTGTCAGCCACCGGGGGGTTGGTGTTCCCAAACAGGCTTTTCTGTGCAAGTGGAATAACCTGGATGTGCAGTTTTAACTTTGGATCAGCAAATGTGAGTTTTTGTGCATGCCAATGAGGACGTTCCCGTTGCCAGTTCTCATTCTGTGGTGGTTGGAAGCTTGGCTTGGTCCGTGTAAAGAGAAACCGATCCCCTCGTAGGTACTTCCCTGTTTCTGACCTGGGTTCTAGTCATTTCAAATTCTGACCTGGCTGCTGGGCTGTGCAAACCCAGCAGACTGTTTCGGATCCCTGGAAACTGAACTCGAGCTTAAAAGGTGAAAAAAAAAAAACCAACCCACCCTGACCATCCCCTTCCCAGCAGTTTTTGGCACGACGGTTCCGTCGGCTACAGAGATCCTTGTTGAGGACGAGGGGGGGTCTCTCCTTGGGGCTCTGCTGGATGTTATCCTGGGAGCAGCCCCCTGTTCTCACCTGGGTGTGTGCATACCTCACGGAGTCAGTGGAATTTGGGAGAGATTGAATGTCAGGAAGCCTGTGCACTGCTGTGTAGCTGCCCCCCCGGCCTCCGAAGGGGCGCTGCCGTGAGTTTTCGTGTTCTTGCCATATCTGTGCAAAGCACATCCAAGGGGTTTGCCAAGACACAGCCACGTGTCAGCCAGGAGTCCTGGCCCTCTTGGTGGTACTTCATGGCCTGGGCTTGGGCCACAGACAGTTTGTTTCATCCCCAGCTGGGGGATCTCCTAACTTAGCCTCTGTGGGTAGAATTAGGAACAGATTTTCGCTTCACATGGTAGCTCATTAGGGAGTCTTTGTATCATGGAACTGTGAAAATGAGTTTAATTCTCTTCCAGTACCTTCGTGGCTTCCCGCATGCATGTGATGGACATCTTAAAAACACGTGGGTTGACCTGGTGGTGACTCTTGTTGGTAGTTGTAGCCTTTATGGCAAAATCCTACAGTATTTGTGCAGGAGGAAGCAGCCAGCTGAGCTATGCCTGTTTTAATCTAATGTCATGAAAACTGATAGCAAAGGAATGTGCATTTTTTGTTTTAGGAAGGCAATACTGGAGCTGAACAAAAATACTTAACATTTCAACTTAAAACCCAGCAACTTAACCTTAGGAATAGGAACCAAAAGTACGAGTCTCCACTAACCTTTAAACAAACCCCAGTTGCCCCCCCCCAAGCAGTCTTGGCTTAGATCTTGGCAAGACTAACTAAAAACTAACATGAGAAACATGGACTGCATTTGCTGAAGTGCTTTTTTGATACCTGCAGCCTTAGAGTATAAATCAATGTAATGAAAACACATTTATTCCAAATGAATGGATCATGCAGTAGCAGCACTCCAGCTGGAATTGCACTGGCCGTATGTCTCTGCAGGGAATGGGAAGAGGTAGGAAAGCAAAAGTAGCAAGTAATGCTTTTTGGAAAGGGGTTTTGTAAAAGTAACTAGACTTCTAGGTTCTTCCTGAAATAGGCAGGATTTATTACTGGAACATTTAGGCTAAAATTCAATATATATGGGATGTTTTTCAATGTATATTCGTATTTCTTGAGGTCATGAAAACTGTTTCATAACCCCTTTGTTTTTGTGAGCAGAGTTCTTTGCATAGCAGTGAAAAGGGTATTTCCTGTTAATCTATTGTGTAAAAACTCAAGGTGTCACTATATACCGTGTAGTAACTTTATCACATGTTATGTCAAGTGTGAGCAACTTCTGGCCTGAAGCTTTTGCAATGGAATTTGTACATTTCTATGCATCATTTGAGTTCAACTGCTGAGAAGTTCGTTTTGACTTGTGCTTTGAGGTTGACATACTGCATTTGTTTACAATACAGAATATAAGCAATCACATCTTTAAAGTATAGATTATCACCTGCTGCTGTATTTTCTTTAGATGAAACAAATATTGCTGTATGATAGTGAGAAGCTATAAATACAGGATTTGATATTTTTTTGAAAATGCTGTCACTTTTGTATAAGATTAGACATTAAACGTATTTTCAAGACTGTTGTGTTCACTGTTTTTCAATTCCTGCTTTTGACATGCCTGTGTAGACTTTTGCCTTGAATGAATAGTAAAAATAGGACATCCTTGATTTTGCAAAGCCTGAATATAAAATCAGAATTACTTGACTTCTGTGAGTGTTTTTCCTCTTCCTTTTTTTGTGATTTTTGCAGCCTGTAAAAAAGGGATATTAAATGTGGATGTGACCATGGCTCTGGTGTAGCATGTCAGCCTCAGGTGTTGCATGTTCACAAATTCTTTAGTGATTAAGAGAGAAAGGATCTGGTCTTGCTTGTTCCAGAGGAGGAGTGGGACTGTTTTTCACCTGTGAAGAGTCTGGTGTGTGTTTTCCCTGCCTCTGAACAATTCCTGTGCTGGATTGGCCCACGTGGATGTGGTAAGTGACCCCCAGCCCGGTGTTTTTATACACTTGTCAGGAGTTTGATGGGATAGGGTGGATAACACAGACTCCAGGACTTGGCATTGATGTGAACTCCCAAGTTTGGGCATCACTCGTGATTACATTTCCACAGAGAGGCTTGCAGGGCAGTTCACACTGAGCTGGCCAGTGCTGCTGCCTTTGCTCACACCTTCACCCTCCCAGGGAGGTAAAAATGGCAGCAGTGAAGAGTGGAAACAAAATTATTTACCCACTTGAAGGCTTGAGAACAAGCTCTTCTTAGACCATGGTCCAGAAGTGATCCTTACATCTGTGAACAGAACAGTGCAATGTGTGCCCAGTGCTTTATCCTGACTTCAGCTGTGGGATTCTCCATTCCTCTGGATTCCTCAGATGAGTTGTCTCTGCAACTCCTGTGCATTGGTAGAGATGAAACATGGGCATCCTGATCCAGCTGTGTTAATTGCTGGTGCCCTGCAAACGCAAAACACTTGGATTGAATATTTTAGGGGGGATCAAGTCCTAGGAGGATCAGCTGAAGGAGCTGGGGGGGCTCAGCCTGGAGAAAAGGAGGCTCAGGGGGGACCTTCTGGCTCTGCAACTCCCTGACAGGAGGGGGGAACTGGGGGGGGGGGTTGGGCTCTGCTCCCAGGGAACAAGGGGCAGGACGAGAGGAAACGACACTGAGTTGTGCCAGGAGAGGTTTGGATTGGATATCAGGAAAATTTCTACACTCTAAGAATGGTGGGACATTGGCACAAACTGTCCAGGGCAGTGGTGGAGTCCCCAGTCCCTGGAGGGATTTAAAAGCTGTGTGGATGTGGCACTTGGGGACATGGGATAGTGGTGGGCTTGGCAGTGCTGGGGGAACAGTTGGACTCAATGGTCTCCGAGGGTTTTTCCCATCTTAATGATTCAATGATTCTGAGTGATATTTATGTACATAATTCTTAGGAGAGGTTTGGAAAAACCATTCCAGGGGGTCTTGCCAAGTGGTGAGTGCAGAGTTAGACCACGGTGTAGGATGTGTTAGTTCTGCTCTCCTGTTGTGAAGGCAGCTGCCCCAAGTCTCTGCAGCCAAGTCCAGACCCATTTCTGTGCACGGGCTTTGCCATGGGTTCACTGACCAGCCTGTCCAAACTGCCTCCACACTGTCCAGAGGGAGGGGTGGCGACCATGGAATCACAGAGTGGTTTGGATTGGAAGGGACCTTAAAGATCATCTCATTCCAACCCCCCTGTCGTGGGCAGGGACACCTTCCCCCTTAAAGGGAAGGTTGCCCTGAGTCTCTGTGCTGTGAGAACCCTTTGGCATCTAAGGAAGGATGAAATGTCCCATACCTATTTTCATTAATATTGGCTTGCCTGTTTCTAAGTTAAGCACAAAATTCCAGTTGTTGGGGTGCAGTTCCCTACACACCAAACAGCTGTTGTTCTCCAGGCACTGGCATGTTGGGTGTCATCTGGCAAATCAAGAAATGCAAGTTCCAACTTTCATATAAAGCCTCCAGTCAGCTCATCCATGCTGGAGGAATAACTGTCACCGCGTTACACACCAGGGTGTGCTCACCCCTGGGGAATGATCCCGAGTGGACTTGGACCTGGATGTGCTCCGTGGGTGGATGGAGGTATTTGTGGCACCGGGGGTGTGCTCTGCACTCACTGCCCCAGCTCCACCCAGAGCCACTGATCCCTGTGGATCCCTGTGTGTGTGCTGCTGCTTGGGCAGAGCTCGTGGTACTGAGGGTCATGGTCTAAAAGGGGTGATGGCTCCATGGATATCATACTTCCATATTTCACTCAGTATTGGTCCAGTTTTCCCATTTCCAAGGTAGCTGTAGCGGGAGCACCTGCTGTAACTTCCCCTCTGCTCTCACAGTTCAGTGGAATTTGAGTGAACTAAAAACACCCCTGCTCGTAAGTTGGTAACAGCGAGGTAACATCTGTTTGGTCACTTCTCCCTGCAGGATCTCTCAGGGATGTTGAAAGCAGGTTTCCCTGTGTGGCTGCCCCATCCCTGGAAGTGCCCAAGGCCAGGTTGACCAGAGCTTGGAACAACCTGGGATAATGGAAGGTGTCCCTGCCCATGGAGAGCAGGTGGAGTAGGTGGTCTTTAAGGTCCCTTCCAACCCAAACCATTCCATGGTTCTGTGATACTTTTGTTTCGGAGATTCACTGATTGTTCGAGTTGTCCCACTTGATGACAGGGAAGGCAGGAGAACCAGGACTTTGTATCCTCTGTGCAGCAGATCATGAGTTACGATACAGCTAAATTACAAGTTACACCCAGATAAGTGAGCAGGGATAGTCAGTGTAGCAGTAGAGCACTGCAGTTCCCTGTTATCACTCTCCAAAGGGAACCCTCCCTGTTAAATGAGAGGCGGGGAGATAAAATCACGAAGCCTGTGGTCCAGCTTTCTCACGGCAGGGAAGGGCTGTGCTGAGCAGTCACTGGCACACCTCCTCCTCATGTTGTCTGCACAAGATCTTCCCTGCTCTTGCAGATTCGTGTACTTGTGATTAGGGGAGGCAATTATTGTAGCAATGAACCCTCAAACTCCTGCATCAATCTGCGCTGTCAGTCACTGAATTTGTCTTGGCAGCGGTGATGGCTTGATAAACATCTCCCTGTCGCTCCCCCTCTTCCCTCTGCCACCACCACAGTTACCTCTAAGACAGGTGCCTTCTTGGATTTAACCCTGAGTGGAGCAGAGCACAAGGCTGCTGCAGAGTGGTGTGAGTGGGGCCATGGCCTTGGGGAGAGCCTTGGATTGGGCTGTTTGTCAGAGGGAGGAAGCTCATCCAGAGGAGGAGCAGGAGCACAACTCCACCATCAGCATTTCGTTTCCTGCTCCTCAGAGGAACTCATTTCTTTAAGCTAGAGAGGGATCCT
This sequence comes from Corapipo altera, assembly GCF_003945725.1. NCBI lineage: Eukaryota > Metazoa > Chordata > Aves > Passeriformes > Pipridae > Corapipo > Corapipo altera. The sequence continues at coordinate 1,571,475 of NW_020884946.1, read as the reverse complement.
GGAGAGCATGAGCTGTTTAAATTATTAAAGGTTGGACCTTTGCCCAGACAAGCTGTGGCTGCCCCATCCCTGGAAGTTTTCAAGGCCGGATTGGACAGGGCTTGAAGCAACCTGGGATAGTGGAAGGTGTCCCTGCCCATGACAAAGGGTGGAATGAGATGGGCTTTAAGGTCCCTTCCAGCCCCAGCCATTCTGTGGGTACCCTGCTGTGCCTTGTCCTGTTACTGTCACTGTTCCCAGTGACATTTAGGCTGGAGCTGGGGTCCTCAGTGTGAAATGGGGGGAATTACTTTTAGGTTTTAAGAGGAAAACTTCCTGTTCGGGGTGGAGACCGTGTTCTAAAGCAAAGACCAGCTCGTGGTGCTGCCAAGTCTGGGTGATGGGATGAGCTTAAGTGAGAGGGTCGGACCAGAAACAAGGAGAAACTTTCCCCTTGAGGACAATCCAACATTAGGTTATGTGGTCTCCATCCTTGGAGGCTTTGAAGGCCAGCTGGATAAAACCTGAGCAGCCCAGGCTGGCTTTAGATCTGGCCCTGCTCCAAAAGGGAATTAGGAACCTCCTGGTGTTCCTTCCCACCAGAATCACCCCATGGCTCTTAAGAAATTCACTTTGTTCTGTGCCTGATTAAAAGCAAACATGGAATTTAGCCCTTCTCAAGATAAATTCAAAAGGTGACAAATGACACTTTATTTCATTCGTGACTTCCTGGGCTTGGCATGAATGAGGAAAGGCCTGAAGCTGTGTCAGGGGAGGTTTAGGTTGGATATTAGGAAAAGATTCTTTACCCAGAGGGTGGTTGGGCACTGAATAGTCTCCCCAGGGCAGTGGGCACGGCCCCAAGGCTCCCAGGGCTCCAGGAATGTTTGGACAAAGCTCTCAGGGACCGGGTGGGATTGTTGGGGTGTCCTGTGCAGGGCCAGGAGTTGGACTGGATGATCCTTGTGGTCCTTTCCAACTCAGGATATTCTGTGATTCCTCTGGCTCATGAATGCAGTGTTGTCCTGGGGTAGATCTGGGGCTTCTGGTGGGAACCCAGTGTCTGCTACAAGGGGCATTTATCAGGATGCTCCACTTCACTAAGCTGTTAAAGGATAATTAAAAGTAAAACTGTACTATGGTACCTTTTCACAAGAACCTGCTTAGTTTGCATGATGTGAAAAGCTTTATATTATAGTGCTTTGTGTGACAGAAATGGTTCAGAGGGGTTGTGAATCCCCAGCTTTCCAGTTTGCCTGTATTCCCATCAGTTACAGGCAACACCCTCTGGCACAGAGAAGGTGGTAGAATAACTTAAAATTTGCTGAAAGTGGGAAGAATTAATGCTTTAATACCCTGGTGCTGTTCTCACTGGACACTGGGCTGTGTAAGGCAGGAGTTCATCGAAGTTCCTCGAGGAGACAGAGTTGTTTATCCTGGAAGTTTTTAATTCAGGCACTCCAAAGTCTCAGCAGCTTCCACTTCAGGCTTTCATGTTTGCATTTCAACCTGGATTTTGTCCTGTTTTCCCACTTGGAAGACCAAGTGTGAGCAACACCACGTAACCTGGAAGACGAGGGTGATCACATCCATAGGTCTGAGCTGCCTGGTTGTGATCCTTGCCTTGATGCTCCTCTCCTGGGTGTCAGAGTAAGGAGCTGCTAAAAAGAGAGTGGGAATGGAGAGACACCGAGCAAAACCCGCTCTGAGCAGGCCAAAAAAAAATTAAGATGTTGGAAAAAAGAGCTGGTGAGTTCTGTGTAAAAGCCAAGCCCGATGTGGTCCCTCTGGACTTTGCTCTCCACCATCCTGCTCATCAGCAGAGGGCACTGCTGCTGCTCCACTTCCCCTGGCAAGGCCTCCAGGCAGAGATGGTTGTATCCCGTATGAATTATTTTTAACACTGAACTTGATAAAAAAAATGAGGAAAACAACATTTCAGTGACTCTCTTGCATCTTTGCATGTGCTTTATTGCGCTGCCTGAGGTCTGACTGCTGCAGGAGGAACACAAACACTGTGCATGGGGTTTAAATCTGAGCCCTGTTTAGTGTAAGGTTTCATAGGAGAATGAATTTCTGTGCTCTGCAAACGGGAAAGAAGGGAAGGGACTCCTGCAAAGCTCTTCCCTTTCCATCTCTCCTGTTCTCCCGAGCTATTACAAAAGCCACCCACTGAGGTGGGACTTGATGGTCTCAAAGGTCTTTTCCAACCTCGATGAGTCTATGATTGTTGTGTAATAAAGTTATTTTAAACTCCTCAGAGTGGGTGATATTGCAGCTTTCTGCATGTCCCATCAGAGATGTCCTAAATGTTGTTTGTAGTGCCACAAATAATGCAAACATATCTCTCTCTTTCTTTGGTGACAGGCTGAGCTGTCCTGGCTTTCTTTGACACTCATATTTTCTTCCCAGCCCCGTGTGCTCAGTGTGGTGTCACACAGGGGTTTTACTCTCCTCATGGAGCATCTTTCCCGTGGCAAAGCTGGATCTGGACAAGCTGGAGGCAACAAGCTGGCTGTGTGAGCCCTCCACCTGCCTCCTGGATCTCTGGGTGCTACACCCAAAGAGACAACTGGGGTTCACCCTCCCCTTGGTGGGTGTTGGTTTGAACTGATTCGATCCCCTCCTGCAGCACAGCACCATTCCTTTGGGCTTTTTAGGATAGATGAGTTTCTGTGAGGTTGGATGGGTCAGTTGTGTCTCTGGGCAAGCACAGAGAGTGGGCAAGAGAAGCACCAGGACCTCGGGTTTTGATGGTAAGAAGCCCCAGGGGTGTTTCACCCCGTCTGCTCAGGAGTTTGGGGTCACTGCAGGAGTTTCTCATCCAGTTATTTAATAACATTTGGATGAAGGATCCTCCTTAAGGACCTCTGGGCATCAGTCTGCACAGAGGTTTGTGCAGCAGAGGAGGATGTAATTACTGTGAAGTTTGGAGCCGGGGGGGGGGGGGGGGGTGGGGGGTGGGGGATTTGAGAACTTTTGTAAATCTCTGTTGACACAATTTGCTACATGACTCATTTAACACTTGAAAAGCAACTTAGTGCTCAGACCAGCACCACAGTGCTTCTCATTTCTTCAACTTTAATAATATAAAAGCTTCAAACTGTAGCAGGGTTTTGCTCATCTGCAGCATCAGGGTTAGGAGCTGGGTGAAGCTTTTTGGGGCAGAATGGACTGGACTTGCTGTTCTCCTGGCAGGGTCAGAGCCAGAGGGGACTGGATGAGCTGCAGTTTCACACCAGTGAAACTCCCCTGTTTTCCAGGAGGAGGGGGAAGCTGCAAAGGCAGGAGTTTTGCTTTGTGCTTTATAAAGAGAGAATAAAAGGAAGATAAAGAAAGCGAGGCCAGACTTGCTGGTACATGTGAGCAGCAGGGGTGGGGCTGCGAGATCTGGACTCTTTATCAGCTGATTTTGCCTTTCTTTACCATCAAACTTGAGTTACTGAAGGTCTCAACCTTCCTCTCATGGAGTTTTTCACCAGTGCTGGGGCAAGGTGATGTTTGGAGAGGGGGAGGTGAGTGGTGCAGCCAAGGGAGCTCTGGAATGGGCCATTCAATTCCCTGTTCTCAGAAGTCCTGGAAGGACATTGCACAAGTCTGGCAGGTCATGCAGGAGATTCCTGAAGATTCCTGTTGCCTGATTTTGCAGCAATGCCCTTTTTTATTGCTGAGGAGAGTTGGAGGTGACTCAGCCACTGGAATGCGGGGCTGAGAGTGCAATAACCCCTGGGGGAGGTGCAGTGTGGAGCTCCACAGAGGCACCTGAGGCACTGGGAACGTCTTTCCTGGCTCTGAGGAAGGAGGTGGCATTGTCACTGTTCCCATTCCCCAGCCTGGGATGTCCCACAGGGAGGAAGGAGAGATGATGGCCGAGTTTAACACTTTGAGATTGTGCCAAGCTCGGCCTCAGTGGCAGATCTGCAGCCCAAACATTGCACAGGGGGGGTGCTGCCAGCTCCAAACACGAGTCAGGCCACAGAAAATCATGAGACTGAGACAATCATGTGGATGTGGGTTGTTCTGCTCTGTGAAGGGAAGTGGGTCTCTTGTGCCATCGAGCTTCTTGCCCTCTAGTTTGATTTTCTTCAAGTTAATTTATGATCAAACAGAGAAGAGCAGCTTTCTGGTTATCAAATTCCACTAAATAGTTTGAAATTGCTGCTTTAAGGTTATTTAACTTCACAGAGTTTGATTATCCGTTGAGGTGGAGTCTTTTGCCTCTGGGAGACTGAGTATCCACAAGAACAGAAGATGCAGAAGACACTAACTCCTGGTGTAAGTCAGCATAAAGGGCACTGAGACCAAGTGAAGGGTGGATAATTCTGAGTTGGAACTGCAAACTCATTTATACGTGACCACAGGTCGAGGCCTGAGTGCCTTGGGGACCCAGAGTTGGTGGGTGAGTTACCCCCAGTCCTGGACTGACCCTGAGGCCATTGTGCAACTGAGATAATTAGCTCATCTCTGGCCTAATTGCTGGATCTTACAGGTCTTTTCCACCCTCAGTAATTCTGTGATCCCATGATTCTGAGGCCGTTTGTTGTGAGCCGCTTGCTCGCTTTACCCCGGTGGGATGGGCAGAGGATTGGAAGGGTAGAAGTAAAAAAACTCATTGGCTGAGATAAAGACAATTTAATAGGGAAAGCAAAAGCCACCCACAAGTGGACAAAACAGGGAATTCATTCCCTGCTTCCCACGGGCAGGCAGGGGCTCAGCCATCCCCAGGAAAGCAGGAATCCAACATGCAACGGTGACTTGGGAGGACAAACGGCATCATTCCAAACATCCCCCCTTTCCTCCTTCTTACCCCAACTTCACATGCTGAGCATGACACCACACAGCATGGAATATCCCTTGGATCAGCCAGCTGGAGTCACGTGTGTCCCATCCCAGCCTCCCTGCCGGTAGGGTGGGGCGAGGAGCAGAGAATCCATGTGTAAGCACTGCTCAGCAAGAACCAAAACATCCCTGTGTTACCAAAATTCTTTCAAACAGAAACACAAACCACAGCCCTCTACCAGCTCCAGGGAAGAACATTAACTCTCCCCCAGCCAAACCCAGCCAACGTTACATATCACTCAGCCCTTGCTATTGGATAAGTGCTGGGCATTTTAAAATGGGGGGGAAGAAAATTGTGCTTAGAGACTGCGTTTGGCTGCAGTGAAGGGCACATCCCTAAGGAATGGGGTGTTCTGGCCAACCTGCCTCCCTGGGCCCTCCATCTCCCACCTCGTGGTTTTAAATTGTCTGTGGCGCTGAGCGGGGCTGCATTTTACCCTGAGAGTCTCTAAAGCAAACAGGATAATTAGGAGTGCCTTAAAAAAAAAAAATAAAAAATTCAAACCCACAGAATATGCCCATTTTTTAAGGCATGACTAAATTCTTCATCCACTTTTGAAGAGCAGCCAGCCCGGGGTTGCTCGACCGGGCATCCCAACGCTGCGAGTGAGGGATGGGATCACTGGGTGTTCCTGCCCTGCCCTGCCCACTCAGAGCTCTGGCAATAAACCAGCTGCTCGCTTTTCCCAATCCCGAGAGGCAAAAGTGTAAAACCACAGTGGCCACACCTCGCTCAGGCCGTGTGAGTCACCACAGGGTGACTCAGATGACGTGGGGGCATCCTTGGACGTCTTGGCTCTGCGTGCAAAGGGCTCTCAGCAACCTCCCTGCCCCCCCCCCCCCCCGTGGATGCTGAATCACAGAATGATTTGGGTTGGAAGGGACCTTAAAGCCCATTTCATTCCAACCCCCTGCCATGGGCAAGGACACCTTCCACTAAATCAGGTTACTCCAAGCCCCATCCGACCTCACTCATTGTCCTCACTGCAGCTTGGGTTCATTTAAGTGAAGGAATTAGCTCACATTTTGATTTGTGTATTCACTGGCTTGTGGTCATATAATTTTTTAATACCATGTGTCTACTGCATAACTGGAAGCACAAAGTTTATGGCATTGGAGCTGGAAAAAAAGCCAGGCAAACGTTTTTGGTAAGTTTTGGAGCATTCAAGTGAAATCCTGAAAATAGCAATAGAGGCTTTTGATTGAAATCTCCCTCACCAAAGACATCTGGGAGGAGTCTTAGGGTGGAAGGGAAAAAGCTGTGCACTAAGGACAGCCTTGTCTGTGAAGGCAGAAGTCACCAGTACCTGAAACCATAGAATCACAGAATCTTTTAGGTTGGAAAAGCCCTCTATGATCATCGAGTCCAGCCATTCCCCCAGCACTGCCAAGGCCACTACTAACCCATGTCCCCAGGTGCCACATCCCACATGGCTTTGAAATCCCTCCAGGGATGGGGACTCCACCACTGCCCTGAGCAGCCAGTTCCAATGCCTGTCCAATGATCACCCTTCCAGTGAAGAAATTTTTCCAAACATCCAATCTAACCCTCCCCTGGTGCAACCTGAGGCAGTTTCCTCTTGTCCCATTAAAACTTGCTCATAAACACTTGGTGCCTCTCACTTTAATCCACTTGTGCACCTGGTTCATGTCCTCTCAGAAAGGCTGTTTTAGGGAGGTGCTGGCACAAGGACTTGCAGGGTCCTTTTGAAGAAGAGAGATCTCCTTCTACCGGTGTTACAGGCTCAGGAAGCTCCAGATCCTCACGCCATTTATCAGGGATCCTTCAGCAGAACTGGCTTAAATCCTCTCTGGGTCCCTTTACCCTAAAACACCCCCCAAGACATCGTGGTGTCTATTCACTGTGGGGTGGGTTGGGTGCTGTGAGAGGCAAGTGAAGAAACACTCCCTGATTAAGTATATTTCTTATACACTAATACACTTAATATATATTAAGTATATAATATGTATACTTAATTCCTGAAATTAAGGAATATATACTTTATATATATTAATATATTAATATATTAATATAATAATTATATTAATATTATAGTAAAATATATTATATTTCATTAAAATATAATATATAACAATATATTAATATAATAACATATTAATATATACTTAATTCCCTGAAATACTTAATTCCCAACCACTCCCACAGACATTTTTACACACTTAAGTTTGGTCTGAATCCCTGTGACAAGTATTACACAAAGCTGAAGGATGTTAAAATCCAGGCTGGTGCCCCAGTGGAGAGGAGGCTGCTATCTCTGAAGCCCAATGTTTTAGACAAGCAGAACTGAAACAGAATAATTTATACTAAAATTCATTTAGACCAAAGTCAACAGACTTTCCCTTTTTTTTTGAATATCAGCTGCAGTGTCAGCTAAACCCAGTAGTTCAGCTGCTGCCTTGAAGGAGCAGTTTCTACACCTGTAATGACACCAGTTAAAGGGTGGGTCCCTTAATGAACTTTGATCAGCCCTGAATTGGTCAGGCAGGTGGATTAGATGATCATTGTGGGTCTCTTCCAAACGAAATCTATTCTTTTCTATTCCATTCCATTTAACTCTTTTCTTTCTCTTTCTCTTCCCTTTCTCTTCCCCTTCTCCTTCCCTTCCCCCAGGAGCAGGGTGCAGCAGATCAGAATTGCAGCACAAAACCACCTTTTTCGTTTCCGTTGCTTTAAGCTGTGGGGCCCATTGAGCAAACTGGAGATGATTCACCCTCAACCTCAAATAAAACTGGGCTTGTTGAAATTCCAGCTGCCTCTTACAGCTTCCCAGAGCCCGTCCTCTGCCAGCCCCGAGGCTTTTTTTTTTTTTTTTCTCGGATTTTATTTTTGGTAGTTTCAGAGAGAAGCAGAAAACTTTCAAAGTGTAGAAGCCAATTTTGTGTTTTACTAAAGCTGAGGGGGAGGGGGGGGGAGTGGAGCCGCGACATGCACAGACAAATCTCTTGCAGGAACAAACACCGGGCAGTGACTCCAGGTGGGGAGGGAATCTCCCAGGGAAATGGGATCAAGCCGCGTGTGGAATGGACACGAGGAAACCAAGCGATTCCCTGTGGATTCCTCCCCCTCTCCCCGCCCTTGGTGGTGTCACCGCCTGATAAAGGGAAACAAGACGATGCCCCCGAGCTGTCACGGGTCTCCCCGGCGTGGGCACCCCGTGGGTGGCCGCTCCCGGTGCCCGCCCCATCCCCGCCCCTGCGGGTGGATCCCGCCGTGTCCCGGTGCGGGAGCCCAGAGACGCCGCGGGAGCCGCCGCACGCAGGTGAGGGGATGGGCCCCGGGGGCATCCCGGGGGGATTCTGGGGGGATAAGGCACACATATCCTCCAAAAGGATGGGTTGAGGGTGCGCTCGTCTCCCTGGGAGTGGGAGGTGGGACACGCGTGCCCTCCCAGGGCGGCCGTCCGGGATGCACAGAAAGCCCTTGGTGGTTTTGGGGGATGCTCGGGATAATGGTGGTGTGGGGACTATTAAGCAGCTACGAGGCTGTTTGCGACTCGCGGGGTGCGGGGTGGCCCTGCCCGTGCCCCAAAACCCACGAGGAGGGGTGGGAGGGAGTGTCGGTGCGCGGGAGGCTGCGGACGCCCGGACACACCCGGGAAAGGCGCTGCGGGAATAGCGCCGACGGGGAGAAAACCTGTGGTTCTTTCCCAAACAGAAGGTTTCCCACCTGGTGTGAATATAGGGAACACTCGGGGTGTTTTATGGACGTTGGCTGTGGGATGTTCCCTGCAGCCGATCCGCCCTCGGGTCGGGGAGAGCTCAGAGAACTGTGAGGGAGAGATCCAGGGAGTTCAGACTCGGCTGCCCAAATGCTGTTGCAAATTAGGGGACAAGTCTGGTGAGGAGGAGCTGGGGGGGCTCAACCTGGAGAAAAGGAGGCTCAGGAAGGACCTTATCACTCTCTACAACTCCCTGAAAGGAGGGTGGAGCCGGGGCGGGGGGGTGTCGGACTCTGCTCCCAGGGAACAAGGGACAGGACAAGAGGAAACGGCCTCAAGTTGTGTCAGAGAAGGTTTGGATTGGATATTAGGAAAAAATTCTTCACCAAAAGGGTTATCAAGCACTGGAACGGGCTGCCCAGGGCAGTGGTGGAGTCCCCATCCCTGGAGGGATTTAAAAGCCGTGTGGATGTGGCACTTGGGGACATGGGTCAGTGGTGGGCTTGGCAGTGCTGGGGGAACAGTTGGACTCAGCGATCTTGGAGGGCTTTTCCAACCTCAGTTATCCTGTCATTCTATGGAATACATTGTTGAGGCACTGCCGAAGAAGGTGGAAGAAAACCCCTTCCCGTGGCAGCAGGCAAAAAACCCACTGGAGCATTTCCAGAGAGCTGTATCCAAGGGCTCCAGTACTGCAGTGGCACAGAGAAGAGGGTCACCACCAGGCTCCAAGCTGGCAGCACCGTTTGGTGGCAGAGGATTACTGGGTTTTGAAGACTTTGGTTACAAATACCAAACTGGCCATCCCAGACCTGGCCAGGGAGACATGACACTCTTGCCACCCTGTCCCACTAGGGCTGAAGGGACCAAAACTACTTCTCCCTGAGGGGTTGCAGGAGAAAAGGGGGATCATGTGGGAACTTTCATCAGAGCAGCACCAAGCAAACCTGACCCATCTGGATCCATCCCAGGGAAGCTGTCAGGAGCTCTGTGTGCACCCCCAGCTCCACCTGGCAAACCAATGGCAAAGCCAAAGGCTTGAAAAGAACCCAGAAGGCAAATAAAACCCCTGGAAGATACAGGCTGCCCAAACACTCCGGGCTGCTGGATGCTGGTGGAGAGGCTGCCTTAAAAACCCCATGGGCTCAGGAGAATGAGTGTTTTACTGGCAAAGGGGTTGTTTGTGTGTTGTGAAACTTGGGGTTTTTTTATTCCTGAGGCCGGGCAGCCACATCTGCTGTGAGCTTTGTGCATCTGAATGTTGCTCTCAAAGAGAATTTGCCTTCTCTGTTTCCAATTTGGAATTTTCCTTTTCTCTCCCTGTTTCTGCCTCTCCCTTTTTTTTTTTTTTACCCCCCTCTTCTGCTATGAATGCTCCCTTTGATGGGAGGAACCCAGCTCAGGCTATTCCTGTGCACAGGCAGGTGTGTGTTTGGCCCTGCAGTGATGTGGTCTCATAACACTTGTAAAGCAGCTTTTATTCCATGGCCTGGAATGGCCAGTGTGTCCCTCCTCTGGTGCCCTCCAGCCAGTATGGAGAAATTGTGGATACACCAGAGGAGAAAGGGGACCTGTATCCATGGCTGCCACCCTCCTCTCAGCATTCCAGGCCTCCACCCTGCATGTTGTGGGGTGGCTGCATGTCTCTGATGTGCTATGCTGGATTTTTAGCCCCAACACAGCTCCTGTTCCCTGCTTCAGCCCCCCCCAGGGATTCTGTTTTTCATGGGAATCTTTTCCCGGATGGTGCCTCAGGGCTGGGGAAGTGAATAACACTGGCAGTGTTGTAAGTCCAGTGGTGGGTTTTATCCTGAGAGCATCTGGGCTGGATTCACCCCCGAGTGTTCAGGCTGCTCATGGCAGTGACCCCCATTTATCCCACAGGTATCCGACCAGGATTTGTCCCGTGGCACCGGAGCTCTCGGCTCTGACAGGCAGGTACGTGATGGGAACTTTACAATTTCCAACAATTGCTGCTGTAAACTGTAAGTCTCTTCAAAAATCTCTGTTTTTCGGATGGTGCTTGTCAAAGGTGACTGAAACACCCTCTGTCCTTTTGTTTCAGGAAAAATGTCGGACGGTTTCTCCGTGAGTATGGATTTCTTGAAAAAAAGAAAGGGGGGGGGAGGCCTGGAGTGTTGCCTTGAAGTAGGAACCTCTGGAAAGGATGGGAACATGTCCTTGCTAACCCGTGTAAATCCCAAAATCCACTCAAGTTACATCAAGTTACTTACTGGTTTCTGGAAACCCCAGCCCAGGCACTCCCCTGGGGAGCAGTTTAGAGTCGAGCTCTTGCCCTGGGACACGCTGCAGGCTAAAAAGGGATGGATGTTGGAGAACTCAACCTGATCCCAGGATGACTCTCCCCACCTAACCCTGCTCCTCTCCCTCTGTCCCCAGTTATCTGATGCCTTGTCCAACAGCAACAACCCAGCCCCCTGTGCCAACCCAGCCCAGGGCTGGCCGGCCTGGGGGAACCAGCCACCGGCCCCTGGGGCGTTCCCGGCGTATCCCGGAGCACCAGGGGCCTACCCTGGAGCACCAGGGGCCTACCCTGGAGCACCGGGAGCGTATCCAGGAGCACCAGGAGCATATCCTGGAGCACCAGGAGGATATCCTGGAGCACCAGGAGCCTATCCTGGAGGACCAGCAGGACACGGAGCGTATCCAGGAGCACCGGGAGCACCTGGAGCATTCCCTGGAGGACCAGCAGCACCTGGGCCGGTTCCTGCCCCAGGACAACCACCCAGTGCCCCTGGATTTGGGCCTCCTCCTCCACAGGGAGGACCAGCTCCTCCAATGGTAACAGCTCCATCATATTATAAGGGTTTCTGTCTTCAGTGCCTGATTTTGCTTGGCCGTGGGAAGGACCTGGGGTTGGCTGTCTGGGGGATGGCAGGGGTGGGATTTGGCTTTTGACATGTTTTTTTGCTAACACAAAATCCCTGTTGTCTCCCAGAGAGTCCCCTTCGAGCTGCCCCTGCAGACAGGACTCGCCCCTCGGATGCTCATCACCATCACTGGGACTGTGAATCCCCATCCAAACAGGTACTGGGGGTGTCCAGCACTGGGGGTGAAGGGCTTTCCATGGAGCACTGCTGGGTGGAGCATGGGGGGCTGGAAGTTGCTTTCCATTCCTGAATAACACCTCTCTAGTGTACCATCAAATATTACACTAAATAAGGTGTGTAAATGCCCTGTTGATGCCCAACAGGGGGTGTGGGGTTTCCTTTCTGCTATTTTTGGGAAGCCTTTTAACAGAACCCAGGGCTTTTGTGGAAAAAGCAGTGAATCCATTATCATCCTGGCAGGTTTTCACTGGATTTCAAGAGAGGGAATGACGTTGCCTTCCACTTCAACCCTCGCTTCAACGAAGACCACAAGAAAGTCATCGTCTGCAATTCAAAGTTCCATGAAAACTGGGGGAAGGAGGAGAGGACAGCTCCCAGGTTTCCATTTGAAGCTGGAAAACCCTTCAAGGTACTAAAAAAACCCCATCCCAGCTCAGCCTCAGTGTGCCAGTAGCTCCGGGAGGGTTTGGGCAACAAGATCCATGTAAGGCCCTCGATGCTTTTGCGCAGGAATCAGCTCCCAGAGGTACCTCTGGGGCAGCCACCCCATGTGCTTCCCTGGCTGTCCAGCAGAGCAGGTCCTACAGCACCTTCCCAGCACTCTGATTCCCTTCTGCACCGCCCCACTTCTGTTATTCCCATGGATTGTGAAATCCTCCTCCTGTGCAGTTGTCCTGCAGCAGTTGTTGGACAGGTTTCTATAATGTGTTTTCCCCACTGGCATTCCTGAGTTTTTTCTCCTGCAGAGTAGGTTTACTCTGAGTTCTGCTTCGAGTGACTGGCATAGTCAGGAAGAGGAAGAAAGTGGGATAAAACACGGAGGAGGAAGAGCCCATCAGAGTTTTGGGGAAGGCAAAGGTCACTGGTGTTGCAGCTGAGAGTTGCCGCACCAGCTCCTCCACATGCCACGGGGCTGGACTCGGCTGGCAGCAGCCTCCAGCCAGTGCCAGCCCGCTCGAGTTTGTGGCTTAAAACCTCTCCTAGAACAAATCCAACGTGTTTTTTTTTTTTTTTTTTTCTGGCTGATTTTTTTTTTTTTTTATTTCAGCTCCAAATCCTCTGTGAGGTGGATCACTTCAAGGTGGCCGTCAATGACGCTCACTTGCTGCAGTACAACTTCCGCGAGAAGAGGCTGAACGAGGTCACCAAGCTCTGCATCGCGGGGGACATCACCCTCACCAGCGTCGTGCCCACCATGATTTAGCCAGGGGAGCACTCCATGCCCACTTAGTGCTCTTTTTGTGGTGTAACAAAAGTGCCTTCTCACGTGACTTCTTTGAAGCAATAAAACGTTTTCACAGGTAAAGTTTGTTTTCAATGAGATCTCCAAAAACGCGACACCCTCCGGGCCAGCTGAGTTCAACTGGGGAAGGAGCTGAATTCCTGCTGTAGAGACAGAGGAACAACAAGGAGCAGTTTGATTTCTACAGGCAGGAGCACTTGGGAAAGCAGCCTGTGGCATTCTGCCCTGTGAACTAGGGCAGCAATCCTCTAGGAAGCACTGCAAAACAGGGATAACTCGAGAGCCTCTGAGCCTGACCAGAACGAGGTATTTCAGGAGGGGGTTCAGAGGTGGAGGAAGGAAAATCTCTCCATTAGACTGTGGCTGGAAAAGTCCCCCCTCTCTGCTCCAAAGGCCCATCTGCACAGTTGGTGTCCCAAACCAGGGTGTCCCTGATTACTCCTCCCTCCCAAGGGAGATCCAATTCCTACAAGTGTTATGTGCTCCACGGAGCAGGTCACGAGCCCTGTGCTCCTCTCCACTCATCACTCCTGTGAGAGTCCAGACCGGTTTCAAGGGTGGGGAGGTTTATTGGCAAAGTTCACCTCGTGAGTCAGGCTAGTAAAAAAAGAAAACAGAAGTACATTCCCTCTGCTGTGAGTCATTCCAGCCTTGTCTGGAAAACAAGAACAGCTCAATGGCCACCACTGAAGTTTCCAAAGATCTCTTTGACATGTCTCATACTGTTTTATCACAGTTGCTTCTTTAATCCTTGGGGATGCCAAGTTACAAGGAGAGTCCTCAAAATTTCCAGCAGATCCAGCAGCCTACTACCATCAGCACAGAGAAGCTGTGGCTGCCCCATCCCTGGAAGTGTTCAAGGCAAGGTTGAAGCAACCTGGTTTAGTGGAAGGTGTCAGGGGGTTGGAATGAGATGATCTTTAAGGTCCCTTCCAACCCAAACCATTCTATGATTCCACACGTCAGGAATCCCTCCCACTGAGATGATGAATGACCAGAGCAGGCAAGTCATTAAGAGCTACCTGAAACTATCTGTATAACTGAAGTTTAGTACTCAAAAAAGTGGATTCCAGCACACATCAGCTTCCTCTCTTTATTTCAGTGTAATCAGTACACAGCTGCCAGGTTAAAACTTTAACCAGACTAACCCCTTTCTGGTGAGGGGTTGAATTATTTCTGCTTGGTTTGGAATCAAGGCTGGGTGGAAGAATGTGTGTGTTACACTAAGGTCACCTGTACAAGAAGAAGTCCAGTGAGGTATTTGTTGAAAATACAACAACTGGTGGTATTTTAATACTATCCCCCCCAAATGCAAAGTCTGTATAACTGACACACTCCTTATGCACAAATATGTTACAGTCTGGGTAGGGAATGCACAAGGAACAAGATGAGAGAAGAGGCTGAGTTTAAACATGTCAAAACCAAGGAGAAAATACAGTTTGGCTTGAAGGTACTTAAGATACTCAATAGAAAACTGTGTCCTTAAAGGAAATAATAAACAATGTCCAACTTAATACATTGCCAAGAAAAGGTATTATCTGACTATGAAATCCTTGTTCTGAGACAGTTTCTAATATTACAAAGCCAGTAGGAAAATTTCCCCCCGGAAAGAATTACATGCATCCAACACTGCCACAGCTGGTGCTGAGGCAGCTGTTCACACACCAAACTCTGGAGCCTGAGGGTGCAACAGAACCCTCAGAGCATGGACAGAGCATGGAGCAGTGCTCTAGGGAGGGAACAGGCTGGGTCTTACCCCAGAAGGTGCCCTCCCATCAGGAACAGGGCAGAGGCACGGCCTAGTGGGCACCTTGTAATAATAACAAATCATGAGGTAAAGCCAGGACATGAAAGTTTAGAGGTGAGGAGTTTTACAGCCTGAAGGAGACAGGAAATACATGAAATGATACCAACATAAAAGTATTTCAGGTTGCAGTCAGAATTTACAAGCACTGGATACAGCAGGTATCACCAGATCACAGCCCACTACCAATACACAGCAGTGCTTGGTGCACAACAACTGCACCATAAAACCTTGCAAACCCCATTATCAGATCCATACTACAGGTACCCCTTCACTCCCAACACAGTTCTAGGGTAGCAGTCTGTGTTCCAGATACCCTCTGTGGGTTTCTCCCTCACAAAATGTACATATTTTGCACTTTAAGCCACTCTTCATTTATCCCCAGAGGGCACAACAGGAGAAAATACAATGAGGTCACTGAACACTTCAGCTGCTGCAAACTTCTGGGCTTTGGTCTTCACTGGAGTGAAGGGAAGCTCAGCATCCAGCATTGGCTGTGGGAGGAATCAGAGTGTGGAGTCAGTGCTTGAGGAACAGTTAGTCAGAATCCTGGACCACTGGAAGTACCACGACTTTGCCATGGGGAATTTTACAAGCTTATTTCAAGACATAACATAAGAAGTGAGTACACGTGGTCTGTGTTGAAGACACTCCTTAGTTAAATCACTAAGCAGTATTTTAAAGAGGATTTTTCACAAGAAATTCTACACCCAAATTCTATTAAAGTTTTGAAAGTCTTTGCACAATTCTCCCTGTTGAATCTCACTTCCAGCCCTAAATGTTAAAGTGATTAAAGAAAAAAAAAAAGTTGGGACAGACTTGAAAAATTCCTGGAAGAAAGTGGAGGAAAAACAGTCTGTTCATTATGTTAATGAATATCTACAAGGAAATTTGCAAGAAACATAATTTAAAGGATCAATCTGATAAGAATCGGAAGTTATTCTGTTATAAATGTCTTGATTCATCCTACGCTCATATGTGCAATAAGGAATACATCAGTGTGAGCAGGGAGACAGCTGGATTGTGGTTTGTGTTCCCAGTTATATGAATTGCCTTGATGATATCTTTAGGAGTTTAATTTTCTTTGTGCAGTAACCGAATCTGTAGCAAAGGTTAACAGCACCGGAACATGCAGCTTGTCTTAAGTCAAATAAACTTGAAGGTCAGCTTACCATATCTAAAGGATTCCTGTCACTGGATGTCAAATCACTACATGAAACATCTGAAAAATAAGAATATTTCGTTTTTTAAAAGAAGATAGTCTGATGCTGCCAGGGCTGAAAAAAAAAAAAAAAAAGGTATTGTGTTTTCTGCATCTTAAAAACACCACAGGAGATTTTGCTAACAACACACATAAAACAAGCTGACACTGACAGTGATTTCAAAGATAATATTTAGATTATCATAAAACCTTAGAATAACCACAAGGCCCCAGCAATCCCACCCAAACCACACTCTGCAGCTCTAAGAAATGCACCTGTTTGATGGATTTTTGGTTCTCCAGACTGAGCAAAGTTTGTCTCTGTGCTGGGATCTTTCTCCGGGCTGCACATGGAAACATCTTGTCCTAGCTCTGCAGCAGAGAGTTCCATCTCTTCCATGCCATCCATTGCTTTGGATTCACTGCTAGAATTTTCCAGCACCTGAAAAACAGGGATTTTCACTGTCCCCAGCCATGTCATTGTTATGCCAGAACAAATCCACCCATCTAATCTACAGGTTTTATGGACAATTCAGTAGAAATAGAGTTTTTACTCCATTTTACTGCCTGTACACAAAGCACAGGCAGTGATCCATTTCACATGAACTGTTTCCCAAGCCTGAAAATCCCTTCAAAAGTATAAGGAAGATCTTCCACAGGAAAGAAGATTCTGAACTTCAAGTGCCAAAAACATTGTGAGGATGTTCTCTGGTGAGACTTTTCCTTGAGGAAAACCTGATCCCCCAGAGACTGACAACACCAACAAGCAGTTTCTCATTTGACAGAGAAAAGATGAAGTAAAAGGCACAAGAAAAAAATCAGTGACCAAGATTTTTATATAAATATATAGTTATTATATATATGGGGATGGGAGGGGAAATGACTGCTGCAGTCATGCACAGATCCAAGCCAGGACCAAATAAAAATAAGATACTCCATTTCCAATGAAAGGTACTAAAGGATGATTAACTCCAAAGCACTGGCTTTCACTGAGTAGCACAGTATCACATAAACAATGGAGGCTGCATTCTTGGTTTTTTAAAATTTTTTTAAGGCTATTAAAGCACAGGTGATGTCACCAAGTCCTCAAGACATTTCAGGACACGGATTTCTGATCCTTGGATCAGTAACAGAGTTCTTACCACAATTTAAAGAGAATAACAGCCCAGTGCTGTGCTGTGGCAGCATGAGGACCAAGAGTGCTGCTGTGTTTAGTCATGGTCCCCAGATGCAAAAGCATTTACAAAATTCACACCAGAACACAGGTAGTGGACTTCACATTGCTTGCCCAGTGCCAAGTGTCCTCATGCAGCAGCCAGGACCTCCCAAAATACAGCTCCAAACTGCAGGTCCCCAAACTGCAGCAGTCCCTACCTGTGTCCATACTGAGAGGGACAAAGCAATACAGAAGATATCTAAGTGAGGATTTGGTCAGAAATCCAGGTGTCTGGGGATAATCAACAGACCTTTTTTCTTTGCTGATAGTAACAGAGTATTTAAGGCACGTACATGAGCTATGCATGACTTACCTCATTTCCCTCTGCTCTGCTGGCAACAGGACAGATTTCTTCTTCTGCAACCATGGAAATGCTGGAAGAGAAACCAAAATATTTTCATTCTTCTCAATCATCTTCATCAATTACCTTCAATCATCTTTCGACTCGCCCACCTGATATTATGATTTGTTCTGCAATTCTGCTAGCATGGCTGGCACTGGTGAGTTATATCAAACTTTCTGGGCAAACAATTAACTTCTACCCCAGCAGCAAAATTACATTTGGGCAAAGCTCTTAATATTTGCTTAAGGGAAGGAAAAGCCACAAGGACTTTGCAACCTTCATCACTGCCAAATTGGAAGGTAACATTTAAAGGGTATTAATATTGTGTCTTTCAGTCAAAACTATACAATTAAGGTTAATTAAAAGCTGCCTTAACATGCCTACCTTTGTTCAAGAACACCATTGGGGAGTTTATCCAATGGGGGAGTTTTTGCAGTGGGAAATTGGTCCATTTTCAGATTTTGTGGTGTTTGTTTTGCAGTTGCATCCTCAGGGTCGCGGAGAGCAGAAGGAGTGTTTGGAAGCAAAATTCTATGGGATGATCTTGGAGCTGTTTGTTTTCCAGGAGTCCTCTGGGAAGATCTGTGAGGGGTCTTCAAAAGCAAGCCTGAAAAATGTGTTTAATTTTTCATTACTACAGCAGTTTCCAGAAGCTGAAAAGAACTGATCATTATGATTCTAGACAGAAACATGATTGTTTTCTGCTTGCTGAATTGTCTTATGCAAATATTATATTGAAATCTTCTGTGCCCTGCAAGGAGAAATGGAAATTATTAACTTCCACCTTTCAAATTTGGCAATTTTAATAGAATTAGAAAGGCAAAGATTCAGAACTGATGTTCATAACAGATTCTCTGCTGGAGTTTGCTTAAACCCAGTGTTGCTCAAAGATTTCAGGGGTTCTCTACTGACAAGAGGTACACAAAAAAAATTGCTAGTTGTCTGATGAGAAGAGAGATCTGCACAAAATAAAAAAAAAGGGGGAATTTAAAGTCAAATTATGAACTAGAAATGGGAGAGAAGCAGAATGGCTCCCAAGGAGTCCAGAATTACTGGAAATATTGGTTGCACATAGATGTCAATAAGATACTTAAAATGAAGTTTTATTTTGAGCACCTGTTAAACCCCCCAAACTATTAAACAGCTTTTATAGCAAACTGGATTATGTTACAATCTTGTTAACCACAAACAAAGATTATGGGTAGACTTTATTTACAGCTCTGAAGACAGCACTGCAAGAGGTTTAGTTAAACATAAAAGATCCCAATTCCTGTCTTACAATTAGAGGACATCACCTGGCACTGACTTTGATGGGGAGGTTTGTCAGCTGAACCTGGGAACACTGAGATTAGAATTTCATTATTAAACTTATGCTGGAAAAAAAAATGAACCAGCTTTTTCACCCCTCTGTCTAAGCAGGGATTTCATGCTGCCATAACCACTCAAATCAGCACATTCATGTACAACAATTTACTTTGGAGCCCTGATGTAATTAGTCACTGGTTGAAATCCTGTGTCCAGCACTGGAAATCCTGTGTCCACCCTGGACTTGTATCCAGCATAAACAGCCCAATTCCTCTCCCCAGAGAAATGCATTAAACCCTCTTCAGCACTTTCAGGTCACAGAAATCACAATTAAGTTTCACCCACCTGAAAAGTTTTTCACAGGGCTTTCAACTCTGAAAAATCCTGCTTCAAAAACCACTTTTTCTGCTTGGGGCAGCATCTCCTGATGTGCACCATCAGCAGCTCCCTCACACTTCATCTTCTCCCTCATGGCTGCCTTTACAGAAGCCAGGCGGCTGCGGGCAGCAGCTCTTGCAGCTGCTTCCAGCTTTGCTTTAGGCACTCCAGCTGGAACAGTCTTTTTCTGGAATGGTAAGAAAGGCCAGGTCACACCTGGAAGCTTTGGATAGAAGCAATTACACATGAACACCTGCAGAGCTGCTGGTCCCACAGAGAGCACCAGGAAAAAGGAGGCTCAGGGGGGGCCTTTTGCTCTCCACAACTCCCCGACAGGAGGGTGGAGCCGGGCAGGGGGTTGGTTTCTTCACCCAGGTGACAAGTGACAGGATGAGAGGAACTGGGCTTAATTTGCACCAGGGGAGGTTTAGATTGGATACTGGGAAAAATTTCTTAACTGAAAGGGTTGCCCAGCCCTGGCACAGCTGCCCAGGCAGGGGTGGGGTCCCCATCCCTGCAGGGATTTAAAAGCTGTGTGGATGTGGTGCTTGGGGTCAGTGGTGGCCTTGGCAGTGCTGGGGGAACAGTTGGACTTGATGGTCTTAGGGGGCTTTTCCAACCTCAACAATTCTATGCATCGAGGTCTCTGCTCATCTCCAGACTCTCTTGGACTGCCAACTACCTGTTAAGGTTAGTCTGTGATGAAAATACTGAGAATTTTTTTCAGACTGAGTCTGCAGTTCAGAAACACCCAACACGACTTTTGTTCCCAACAAAGCCAGTAAGATATTGGAAACACTGGGATGCAGGGACTCCTAGTGGCAGGGACACAATGCAGCCACAGGACAGACTCCAGGCAGGCAGTGAAGTCTTTCCTGGCATTCAGTTTTTCAAGGGAATTTTTGTTTTGTACCACCTGTAGGGTTCTGGCATTTATGGGCAGCTCCCACAGACCACAAATTCCTCCACTTTCCCATGCCTGGAGTTTCTTATCAGCCTCTGTATCACTTTTATGATCAATTAAGCAAGCTCCAGGAACTGGGCAGAGTTTAGGCAATGCAAATATAACTTGCTTCAGTCAGAAGCAATTAAATATTGCAAACCAAAGAGCAGATAAAACAACTCATTTTGCAATAAGCAATAACTTATTTTGGATTGTGTCAGATCCCTTTGTGCTTAGAGAAGTAGCAGTTTAAAGCCAGCCATGGTGTTGGTTTGCTGGGACACCATGATAATTTAGCATTCCCTGCTTAAAACTTGCAGTCACTCCCAAATTTCCATGTGGTTTCCTTTTCAGTTAAGTCAGTGTCAATGCCAGTGGCCCAGATAAAGTGTAAGGGTAGGTTCATATCCTATATTTAACAGATTTATCTTAGTAGCATAGAATCTAATGACTCAAAGTCATTGTTAATTCTTAATTCCAATCTTCCCAACCAAAAGGGGAAACTAGCACTACAAATACCAACTGACACAAGTGCCCGTGGGAGATGCAAGGGAGAAAGGTGCATCCTGAGAGGGATCTCACTGAATATTTGAACTTTAACATCTAAAGAAGCCCTACAAGATGTGCTTTAGGGGTTATTCATACCTTGACAACTGCTTGGCTTGGGACATCAAGTGGCTGCCACTCGTTGTCTTGAAGCTTCTTCAGATTATCAAATTTTTTATTCACGTCTTCAATCTATTGGAAAGCCCAGAAAAAAGTCCAGGTTTCATGTTCAAGACTTACCAGGTTTGCAGCAGAACAGTGCTTCATAAAATCAGATCAGAGTTTCGAGCATAGTTAATGCATTCAAGTACTTTTGATTTAAACACAGAAGCCAATTAAGCCACCAACTGATAACAAGTATTAACTGTTTACGCCCTGTTTTCACCCGGAATCCAAGCCCTTTGACAATTTGGTCACATTTAAAGAAAGCAAAAGAGCACATTGCACAATAGTCTTTATCCCAACAAGCACAGTTTCCATTCTGCAGGAAGCAATATCGCATATATCTCTGAAGAAGAAGATCAAATCTTTCCACAGGGAATTCAAAAGCTATGACCAGGACCATAACAAATCCACCTTTGCATTTCATTTAACAAGTTACAAATTCCTTTGTTGAATGCTGATTTACAAATACTGTTGAGAGCCATTTTGATGATTTAGAATATTATATTCCATTCTGAAATCAATGAAGGCATCAACAGAGGAAAAGAGATGAAGGTTTCCTACCACCTAAGCTCACCCCTAAATAGGGTTCTTGTAGTTTCTGCATTATTCTCATACTGAAGCATGGAACTCCTACTTTTCAGGTGAGCTCCAAGAATTTTCCAAAACCTCCCAGCTTTTGGTCCAGATAGACATTGACTGTAGCCTCACTCCAAACCAGAATAAAATCTGGCTACACACCTTCATTCCAGAGACAGACAAGATACACAGGCCACAAGAAGACACAACAAAAGAACTGGTCCATGAATTATAAATCAGAGTAGACCAACTGCTATTATTCATTGTCAGAAAGTATTAAACAAGGATCTGCATTTTTTTACATTAAAAATAAAAAACAATCTGAATATTAAAATAGTTTCAATCCATGGTTTGTAAATAACTCCATCAGTTTCATTCTAGTGGGTCAACATGCAAGTACATACCTGAAAATTAATCATATCCCAAAATCCATCCAGGTCTGTACACTTTGTTTCTTTTTCACCTTGTTTAAATTCACAATTATCAACCAGCCCCTCAAACTGTTTGAACCTTTCTTCTATCAGCAGTCTTGTCTGACCAACTGTGGTGTGAATCAGGTCTTTAGCTTTAGCAACAGGAAAAAAAAAAAAAAGAGCATCTTGGAATAATCCCTCATTTCACAATTGATTTAAATCGAGTATTTGAAGAGTCTGGAATTTGTTTGTTGTTTGAACTATGTTCCCCTATTGCAAACCTGCAATATAATTCAGATGGAGCATCCCTGCCCACTGATGTGGTCTAAACTTGCTTCTTTCAAAAAAATCTCTAAGCATTAATGAGTCACCTTCATTTTCCCAGATAAGGGCACTTATTCCACATTGAAAACAAATCTTATTTTTAAAAAAATCAGCTTGGTTAGAGTCCATGCATTTAAATACACTCCAAACTGACAACAGAACAACTATTTTGATATGCACTTTGTTCACTTCATCAATCACCATTGCATCAAGTGCTACACAAATTTTAGCAGTAGCAGACCATGACTTTTTGTCTCAAGGCAGATACAGCTCTAAACTTTATCTAATACAGCTTTTATTAAGTGCTGTCCCCTTCAGTTCCCACAACACCCCTTTTAGAGCCTATTGCAGCCCACTCTTACCATCCTCTGGAATGTCCAGCTCGAGGTTTCCATCCCACTGGAGGCACTGAGACAGCAGCCTCTCCGTCTGAATCCGAAGAATGTTTCTGAAAATAAAGGGATACAGAAAAAACAACGTCTTGGAGAACTTCCTGACTTGTGGCTGTTAATGGTGACTTATCCTTTTGCTTTCAGAGAAGCCACAGTCTTTGAGCAGAAGTCATTAGATTGTTTTATTTTGCTGACTGGTTCAGAGGTAATTTCTTTTTTACTGCTTTAAAGCTTGTGTTCCTTAAGACAAGGTGTTAAGTCTCCAGAATTTTCTATTCTTTCCTTGCCCTTACAGTACAAAAGGGAAGACAGGAATGTGTGCCTTCTCAGGTCACTGCTGACAGACACCCATCACCACTAAACTAAGCTGATCTTTACAAGCTGTCTCGTTACTCATGTTAAGGACCTTCAAATGGACATCAGGGAGGTGAAACAAGTGAACCCAAACCTGAAATAGGGCACATCGTGCTCTTGCTCTCCTGTATCATCTGACTTCCCTTCAAGTGCTGTTGAGACAGGAGTTGTTTCATTTGATCTCTGAGTGGAAGTTTTCTCATCTGATTCACCTGCTGAAAAATAAGGAAGGAATTTATTCAGAATCCAGTGATAATTAAAAACATTGGAACAAAAAAATTAACGTGAGCTTTGAGCTTCCTACCTTCTTCTCCTTCTGAACTTGTGGTCATTTGCTGTTCTTGAATGCCTTTAACAGAAGGTAGAATTCGACTTCTTAAATTAGGCTTTTGTGCTTTAGTTTCACTGGATTTTTCATTTTTTTTGCTGCAAAGAAACAAAAGTACATTTAGAGTTAAGACACATTGAGAAGTTTGTATCAAACACGGCCAAATCCACCGAAATGCAGTTTAGAAGGCAATCCTCCACCCAACACTAGAGAACTCAAGCAAATCTTATTAAAATTAATAAATCTGTGCAGAGGGACATAGGGCAGAGGCCCAGATAGTAGCTTCTAAAGTATGGACAGAATTAAGGATTATATCCATATTTGCTGCTGTATTAAGTCCACATTTAATCAGTGAGACCAACCATGATGATCAGTTGCTACAACCCCACAACAGCTTGTTCCACAGTGAATCTCACACAAATCTTTTCTTGTGTCAACACACAGAGAGGTTCACTTGCATTTTATAGGCCCCTTAGGAAGAAAAAAAAAAAATCTTACACTGGAGATTTTGAGAAATTCCAGAAAGCAGTGGGTGTCAAAAAAGCCTTTGCACTTGAAGGAGTCATGGGTTTAACTTTGTAGTTTGCTAATTCGCTCGGTGGCTGAAACACAAAGTTCCCAGGTGCAAAAGAGCACGTTTTGGGTCTCCCTGGAGCAGAATTGTTGTTTTCCACTGAGGTTTGTTCTTGCTCCAGTTCTACTGGTGTTGAATGTTTGGAATCAGCTGCAGGACCTTTCGCCCCTGGATCCACTTGAGCATTTTTCTCCACTTGACGTTTAGAAGGAATTACCTGTAACAGCATAAATAGACAAATCAAATTATCACATCGATCGTTTGCTGTAGGAAATTATAACATGAATTACAACATGACTGTCTGAAAGCCATCAGGAAGGGAACAGTTTCAGGTAGGTCACCTTCTACAACAGCACATCTCCACAGAAGTGAAGATTTACCAACATTTTTGACACCTGCAAATCATTCTAGAGAGAGGAGCAGCACTTCTCTACAAGGAATGCAACAATCCACTCAAAGGGCTAAAGCAGAACAACCTCACCTACCAAAACAATAATTACAATTACCAAATGCTTGCTCCCACTGCTAGAAAAAATGCTTTAAGGTGATAAACTCCTCAAGAGGAGAATTACTGGCTCCAAATCCAACTGGCCTGTTGAATAATCAGTTTACCCACATACTGCAATCCAAAGGCTGAAAAACAAGCTGAAATGGGCTGATAGCTGAGGAATGCAGCCCAAGACAAGTGCAGTTGGGACCACAGAATGTCATTAGAGGAGAAAAAAATTAAACAGTAAGTTGAATCCACATTCTTATGAGATGTGTGTACATATGGTCACACAGAACACATTTCTGAGCTATCCAGCTGAGAGATGGGTAGCCCAAACCAAGCCCAAACCAGCCAAAAGAACTTTGACTGTTTTTGAAGAAAATAGGCATCTTCAATCCAGTGAAAGTCTTGTTTTACTTCAGTGACCCCTGGTAGGAATTTAAACCTTGAATTCTGCTTTTAACAGACTTTTTCAAAGGAGATGACTTTGTGGTTACAGCAACAGTTTACCAACTGGCAAGAACTCCTGCCTGGGAAGAGGTACTTGCCTAAGGAAGATATAAGTGCTCTTACCTCCTGTTTGTGTGTGATTGTACAATTTCAAGAGAACACCAGAGCACACACAGGTGCAGTTATGGAAACAGGAACAGAGATGGGATGTGTGAGAGGGAACAGTGGAGTGCAAAAAAAGAGAAAAATCATTGATAGAAGGAGAAACATTGTCACAGTGATGACACCAGGAACCACAATGACTGCCTTGAGTTATAAATCTGGTCTGCCTTGCAGAGAATAGCATTACAGCTTTATTTTTTGGTGGTTCAAAACCTAAAAATGTGTTTATTTCTTAGCTTCTAGAGTCTCAGATTGTTACCCAAGATGGAAAGGATTCAAGGCATGCTTCAAAAAGGAATCAACTGCACAAAATTCACAACTGCTTGATTAAATCAGCAAGAGTCTTTTTCTTTTTTTTTACTAGTTAAAACATCAAATCTGAGATATGCCATGTAAGAACTTCCTGTCTATTTTAAATCATTGTCCAGATCTTGATTAGCAGTCAAGTCATTCATCAATCACATCCATGTACATGGTGGGATTCTTAGCATTGTGCTGTGCAGGGCCAGGAGATGGACTCTGATGATCCCTGGGGGTCCCTCCCAACCCATGGTATTTTATAATTCTATATAAGCACTAAATTTGAGCTTAATTTTCAAAATATGGCAGTATAAATACATTCAGCTTCTTCCCAAAATCTAGCTTATTAGTGAACTTATTATGTCTATGATTGAACATTTATTTCAGCTACAATGACACCGACTGTTGTTGGCTCTTAAATCAGTTTTACTGCTTTTCCATTTCAGATATTAAACAACCTACCTTCGTGGTATCAGGTCTGACAGCTTGCTTCTGCTTCCCTACATTTGTTGTCTTTCTCTGTGACTGGTTACCTAGAACAAGAGAAACTCCCAAAGGTCAAAAAGGCACCTGATTAAGGTAAATCTTCCACCAAAAGACTGCCATAAAAATCCAATTGCTAAAGACAGGGAGAGACTGCTTTTCTTCTGAAGTGGGAGGTGGCTGGAGGGAACAAAGAACATTGCAAAAGTTCATTCATAAGAAAACCTGGCCTAGGATTTAACAGTTTAGTAAGAGATGCATCATCAAGAAAGGCAAACAGATTTATTAAGTCATTAGTCTTTAGATGTTGTCATATACTAAATATAAAAGTCACTTTATTTCCTTAAAGGTTGAAGAGAGAATGTCAGGTCAATTCAAGTTCAGATTTTTAATTTCTATATGGATTTCTGTTGGTGAATTAAATTCTAGTAAACAGGCAAACACGGACAAAGAGCAATTCCTGACCTGAGGAACAAAGGCTCTCATCTCATCCAGAGGTATCTGTTCCTGATCCCACATTTAATAATCATATGTCCATAAACAGCAATACACCAAAGTGGCAAATCTTGACCAGTTCTGGTTTTGTTCTGTGGGTCTGTAATTACCATGTGGACACTGATGGATGGATTTTATGGGAAACTGTCCAATGCTGGTTTCAACATCTTGGTTTAAATATTGGAAGAGAGTTCCAGATGAGAATCTAAGTGATAGACTGTTCAGTCCTTTCCTTACATGACAATTTGGCATGATTTAGGCACAGTCTAAGTACATTGAGCCACACAACTCACTGCCTGACTTACCTGCAGTAGCAGCAGTAGCTGTTGGTTTCAGCACCTGCCTGGCTGCAGAGGCAGCTGCTCTGGTGATCCTCACATTTGAGGCTGGCTGGGCTGCAGGCTGCAACACTGTAAGAGACAATAATTCCAGAGATTTCAGGAAGCTGCACTCAAGTAATAACTGAAAGTTCAAATTTTGAAGAGATCAGAAAAGTGCAAAAGCAATTATCAGTTGCACTGGTTTGCCAGAATGAACAGGGCTGGGGGTTTTTGTCCTTCTCCACGTTCCCTGCAATCAGAGTCAAGGCCATCCCTGTTGTACAGATGAAGCTTTCTAGAACAATAACTTTGCCATGGTTATTTGCACAGCTGGAAGCTTAAGCAAACCATCAGTGTAACAAAGTGATGCCCTGGCTATTATATGACAGATTTCCAAAGTCAGAATTTAATGTAACCTAACAAAGTATTCTTCAGACTAATTGCCTCTGAAATACTTTGTAAAATATGAGAAGTTCATGCACCATATTACCCATCTTAATCATTTTCATCTTTGTGTTTTAGTACTGTTTCTAATAGCCTTTAAAAATGACAGCATTTTCCTGCACAGAAAAATTTCATGGGGGTTCTTTATTCCATACTCTGCCTTCCTGCATCTGCCTGAAATCCAGTAGCCCCACTTGGTTACTGTTATTCAATGTCTTTAATGTCCAGCTGCCATTCTGCAGAAGCTAAAATGACAAGTTGGGGGAAAAAATTACTAGATAAATAATTATAATATTTGATTTATCAAACATTCGCTTCACAAACGTTTTTATACTGGTGTTTCATAGAATCACAGAATGGTTTGAGTTGGAAGGGACATTAAAGATCATCTTGTTCCAACCCCCCTGCCACGGGCAGGGGAGTTTAAATACATATATTGCATATCCTTGATTCAGCACAAAAGGAATAATCAATTCTAGTGGATGGCAATTTTTCCAAATTTAAACATTTTAATTGTTATAACAAACAGTTTTTCAGTATTCACTGAAGGCACTACTGAAATTTATTTAAATAAAGGTCTGCTGCTTGCTGATTTAATTAGACTAATGATGTGAAAGTCATTTCACTCTGAATTAGTGAATATCTTGCATTAACATCAATATTCCACATGACTTGGCTGTATCTACTTAAGGCACAGATACCACTGGGCTGTGAGGAAGAATTTCTAACCAAAGCTATTCTACTCCCCTAAAGGTGGCATGGATTTTTTTAGCTGTTCCTTCCTTAAGAAATATATTTAATTGTCACACAGAAAGTGACAGATACAGAAAGGACTGTTTCAAAATACAAAAATGTAAGACTGAAGAAGACAATCACACATTCACCCAGTTGCCCTGGTGTGCACCAGCAGTTTGGGCTCCTGGCTCCAACATCTTATGCTGATGTGCTTTACCAGCAGGTTGTCCTTTTCCAAACCTTTTCCAACGCTGAATTACACAAGTATTTTCACTGAGAGATCTGACATCACTGTACAGATGCATCTGTCTTCAGTACAGACAGAAGACAGATCTCAGTGAAAATATTTACAGCTCATACAAACAGCTATTTTTCAGGCTATCCACAATACCAAGGAAAAATAGTACTTTCCTTATGTCAGCTACTGTTCATCTTTCCAGATGAAGTCTCTTGCTCTTCTGTGACAGCAGCAGTTGCTGCCTGTGATATTCCTCTCAGAGGCAAACAGAAAGCTCTGCACAGCTCCAGGAGCTAAGGCAGCTGGCAGTCATGCAATCCTGCCCACTGACCTGTTTCTTTTCCCTCTCCTGGGGTGAATAATCAGTAACCAGGAATGCCAGCACCCTGCATTCCATTTCCCCCAGCCTATGGAGGCAACAAGCCCATGAGACCCCTGCATGATCTGCCAACTGCCGCCCTTGTCACAGCTGGTAGGAATGGCCACCCTCAAAAACTCCTCATTTCCTACACCCCAAACCAAACCAGCAGCATCCTTTCACAGGCTCAGATGTAGGGATCATGCCTCTTCCATACCTTTCTCTTTCTCAGCCCCTTTGGCTGTACCCATCTGTTTACGTCCTGCTGGTGCGGGGCGCACGCTCTGCCCCTGGGCACCGACCTACGAGGAAAATAAAACAACATTCCTTCATGAAATATCAGATTGCCAGAAATTCAGCAGCCCAATTTCCTTCCTCATCTCTCTGTTCTAGCTCACAGTACAATAAAAAGTCAAATAATTTGGCACAGAGGGCTTTAAAAGGTAAAGAGACACTATTGATAACTAAACCAGATTGGTTAAGACATGTGTTAACATCCATTATCCGACTAGTTAAGAAATTATCAGAAAAATAATAAAGAAAAATATTTAAAATATTTATTATGAGATGAGGTGCCAATTACTGCCACATCTTAGTACACATTGTGTTTCAAAAATCAGTTAAAAAAAAAATAAATCAATATTAACTCAGTTGTCCCTTTGTAAAGTTATGACTGGAATTCCTTCAAATACACTGAAGTTTTTTAAGGCAAGATTCAAAATGCAGCTTCTTTTACAGATTCCTGCTGGTGAAATTCCTCGGCAGAACCCACTTTTTTTTATAAAATTAACAGCACAAGGGACTGCCATGCTTCACAGTAAAAACAAAAATTACTTTAGTGCTGGCATGTGTGAAGAATTAACTGATTCTTACAAACTGCATTTGTGACAGTTTGTGCATTCAAGGGGGATTGCTCTGGGTTCCCCAAGCCAAAACCAAAGTCTGTAACTTCAGTCTCACCACCACCTCTACACATTTGCAGTCCTTGCTGGTTACAGTATCTTGAAAAATTTGATTGAAAAACTGATCCAGAACTTGTAAAGATACAACCCTGAGTTATGGTCTGAAATGGTATCCTTCTCTCTAAATTTATTCCCTGAGGTTTATATATACATATATTAAAAAAAATCAAACCGTAGAGGACTTAGGTGCTGTTGGTATCAGAGATTTTCCTTCTTGGATCTTGGCCTTAGATCGTGTCATCCTTCCAGAGAAAGCAGGAGCTGCCTGGAAACATCCCCAAGGAAACAAGGGTTAATATACTCCTTTTCTCTCTCATCACTGTGAGAGTGAGCAAGAGCCATAAATGTGGAAAAACAACATGTCCATGCAAAATGGGTCAAGTGTGTAACCTGAAAAACTTTCAAAGTCAAGTGGACTAGAGAGGAGCAAGTTACTAGTTCTAAAATAAATTAGTTGTTTTCATTTGTGGATGCATCATTCCAGTTTTTGAACTGAACAGAGTCATGAATACAAAAATCCACATATCACTAGCAGTATTTCCAGTTTTGTTTTAAAAAAATGAGCCAAATTACTCCTTCGTTGTTCCTCCTCATAACAGAAATATCAGCGAAGCATTTTCAAAATAAACTGTTTATTTGGAATAGCACACAGATTTTGTACACAAACAGAAATTCTGACAGAGTTTACAGACGTCATTAATTAGATATTAAATATTACTCTTCTTACCTTCTCTTTTGGCTTTGCTACCGCTGGATCCTCGGGTGCAAGTGCAAGAAATCCAGGTGCAGCTGGTTTGTACAACCCAACTTTGAACACTCCCTTCTTGGCTTTCTCTCTCTGCTCCACCAGCTTCCGAAGCTCCTTCTGTTCCTTGTAGCGCTGGAGCATCTCCCTGCGCTCGTTCACCCTCTTGGTGGCTGCACTCACAGGTTGTTCTGGAGCAAAGAGGGGAGACAGACGTGTTTTTAAAACCATGAAGGTGTTTTTGAGCCAACAAGAAGCAAGTCAGGAACTTGCAGTAAATTTTTCCAAGCTGGAAGAGGAACATCTGGATTGGATTTGGACCACGGGTTGGACTCGATGATCTCGGAGGTCTTTTCCAACCCAATCGATTCTATGATTCTATGATCTTAAGTCAAAGAGCAGAAAACTGTCTGGAATCTCTGAATTTTTTGAACTTTAAGTCAGCTTTAGATACTGAAGTCTGTCTCTGGCTGAGAACAAATGAGGTAGAAATTACATGAAATATTAAAACCTTAAGATGATGCCAAACTTGAATTTTATGCCTACCTGAAAAATTGATATCCACTTAAAGTGGAAATTTATTAAAGATAAAAAAGATAAATCTATTAAATATATATTAGTATACATTTATTATTAAATTTATTAATATATTATAATAATTTATTATTATTGAATTTATATTATTTGATATTATTAAATACAAACCGCACTTATCTTCCAATAAGGGACTATCTCCCAATTATCTTCTGCTATCAAAATATCGAAGGTAAAAATATTTCTAAAGAACTCTGTTAACTTTTTTAAAGATTAACTTAATTTCTTAGAACACAAGCATTCAGGAGAGCCAGGGAGGCAAAATTCAGTATATATCCAGGCCCGATTTTCTGAGGGGAAAGATGAGTTGTCAAAACCTAGTGATTTTTAAATTAAAAAAATTAAGCTATGTATTTACCCATTACTAATTGTATACATAATTATAACATACAATTGCCCATTTCTGAGCACACTTCAAGGACATGACAGACACCAGTTGTACGTGAGATGAGATTTTAGGTTGGAGTTTTTCACATCTTGAAGGACAAAGCAATCATTAAGAGACTTCCCACTGAGTATTAATAGCAAAATGCATTTTTCCTTTAGCTGCTCCGGCCAAATCAGAGCAAAACCTCACTTGCACCACCAGAGGAGGGAAGAGGATACAGCTGTATTAAGATTTTATTTTCTTGATTTTAACAGTTAGAAGGACGGGGTTTTAAATCTTAAACCTTTTCTTCAAATTAAAATGCTGACTGCAACCAGGTCCGTTTGATAACGTTATTAAACCGACTTAAAGACATTTTTAACATTTAAAAAAAAAGGTCTGTAACGAGCCTTTACTTTGTTTGACGCTGCTGCTCTCTTGAGAGCATGTTTCCATTGTTTCCTTGAGTTCAGAAATTCCCTTCTCTTTGGAAAGCTGAACACTGAGATCTGCCAGCCCGAACTGCCGGCCCTTCTCAAACTGCTTGTGCCTGTTCTCCTTCTGAAGGGTCGATCTCCTGCGGGCAACTTTGGCTCTCAGGGCTTCAGTGCTCAGATCCTTCCTGTATCGACTGGCAAACTGGGAGGTAGCAGCCATCCTGAGGACCTGAGAGAAAGATCACAGTGATTAGGGAAAAACTGCCATGCTTTCTTTTCTTTTTCATGAAAGTTTGCACGTTACGGGCAAAGCCCCAAAAGTTCTTTGTTTCTGTACGTGCACCAGAAAAACCCTCAAATTATAATTTCAGCGACGACCCTTCCAGTAATTTCTCGTTATTTTATTAATTCCAGGGGCCACTTCAACGAGTCTGACACAAAATTAGGAGGGGACACTGCAGCCCTGCCTGGGATTGGCCAGCAGGTCCGTTCTCACCACAGCTGTTTTCCACGTTAAGGAGATGAGGGAGAAGACGACCATGACAAGGCTGTAGGACAATACTTGGAAGCAACTTGGAAGTTGCCACTGAGCATTTGGATTACACCCTATCTGATGGCAAGGAATTTTTGTCCTGCATCAGAGTACTTGGCACCATTCCCCAACCCAGTTTCCAGGATGCAACTGCAATACAATAGTGGTTATTTCAAGCAGGATTTCTCCCTATTTTTTTAACCTGAGGGAAACTTAAGACAAATATCAGTTGGTTTGTACATGTTGTGCTAATAGTACCTAAAGGGGCTGCAGGAGAGCTGGAGAGGGGCTTTGGATAAGGGAGAAAGCAGGGTTATATGGGATAATAGGAAAAAAATGTTTGCTCTGAGGGTGGAGAGGCCCTGACACGGGTTTCCCAGAGGATCTGTGGCTGCCCAATCCCTGGAAGTGTTCCAGGAGAGGCTGGATGGGGCTTGGAGCAACCTGGGATAGTGGAAGGTGTCCCTGCCCATGGGAGGGGGTTGGAGCTGGATGGGCTTTAAGGTCCCTTCCAACCCAAACCATTCTGGGATTCTATCATCCCCTGCATCCCACTGAACCCTGTCTCACTGAGGGTTTTCCACCTCAAGCAGGGTCTCTTAGACATCTCATATTCCACCACCTCCAGGAAACAGCTCTACAGTAACCAGGGTGATAGAGCTGAACTAAATATCCAGCAGTTACTAATTTATTGATAAATTGGTCATTTACTGAGGTTCTTCATTTCAAGACAACAAGCTCTGATTAAACTAAAGGAACGATCAGTGACCAGGACTGAAAAGATCAGCCTTGACAACAGGTATAGGGGATTTCTTGAAGTCCATCATGAACAACTGATCTACACCTCAGCAAGAAATCCTGCATAAAAATTGAACTAAAACTTGAAGAAGGTAAATATAGTATAAGCAGAGGCACAGAGAGAGCTTCCCACAAAGGTATTCCCAACTCACTTCTCAGGTCAGTAAAAGCAATGCAGGAAGTTACCAATGATCTCTCATTAAAAATGCACGACATGCTCAATATCTTATTTATATTTAGAACAAACATACCTGTCTCTTCTCTCCAGGTTACTGTTCCTGTGTGGTACCTCGCCCAAACTGGAGCCTAGAAGATCAGTTGGGATTTAAATTGGCATAAATTCAAATAGAGACCGTTATCAGGAAAGGGACAGGAGGCTTATACAAAAGATTTGTGAGTGACTAACATATAACTACCGAAAACTAAAGCTGAAAATTTATTTTTAAAAATAAAAGCGAGGGAAAAGAGCCGCTTTTGACCAGCAACACCACAAGAACCAAAGGGCAATAATAACTGGATAATAATAAATGGATATAAAAACATTTAGGTGCTCAGTCGGCACTTTCAGCGCGAACAGCGAGAAATCAGAGCAGGCAGAGCAAACACCGCTATGTTTAATCGCAGCAAGTTTAACGCTGAATAAGGTCTGGACTCAACGGTTTCGGGACGGGTCCCGGGGGTCGGGACGAGCTGCCGGGCACCCCCAGACCCCGCTGTGAGGGGTCGCCAACAGGACTGTCCCCTCAGCGCCCCACAGCGTTCCCAGCCCAGCTCACCGAGGAGGCACCGCTACCACAGCCCCCTCCTCAAGCACGAACCCCCCCCACCGCGGGGCCCCCCACGAAGCCCATTCCCGGGGCCCTAAAGTCCTTTTAGGGCCCCCCAAACCCCCCCCGGGCCCCCCCGGATCCCGCCCCCCCCCCCCCCCCCGTCCCGCCGCGTGCCCTCCATTACCTGCACGGCCCTCAACCCCCCGCGCGTGCCGCCCCGCCTCGCTTTCAAATCTCACCCGCCAACGCTCATTGGTCACTCCCGGCCCGCCCGCCCGCGATCTCCAATCGGCCGTTGATGGGCAGCGCCCAAATCCCGAAGCGGGACGCCTATTGGCCCTCCGATGGTACCGTCTAATTTTCATTGGCTGCTCCCAGCGTTTTCCCGCCCTCGCTTGCCGCTCATTGGCTGGCGGGGTGAGGGAGGTGAAGACGCTGAGCGCGCGGGGGCGAGGCCTGGCCCTGAGGCCCCTCCGCGTGGAGGGAGGGGGCACGCCAAGATGGCGGCGGGGGGCAGCTAAGTCTGCGGGTTGCCTCTGCTTTTGTGGTTCCTTGTACCTGGGGGTTACCTGGCCCTGGGGATTACTTGGCCCCAGGGGTCACCTGGCGGTGGTCCGGGTCACGGAGCCCTCACTCCCCACCGCGTCTCAGGGACAGTGTGATGAGCCCCCAGTCCTCGTGCTGTCTTTGCGTCACCCACAGAGTCTCAGACCGGGTGAGGCTGGAAGGGACCACAGTGGGTCGTCTGGTCCCCCCCTCCCTGCTCAAGCAGGGTCATCCCAGAGCACATGGCACGGGGTTGTATCCAAATGGTTCTGGAATATCTCCACTGGGGGAGACTCCACACCCTCTCTGGGCAGTGTGTTCAGTGTTTGGTCACCCACACGATAAAGTTCTTCCTCATATTCAGGTATAATTTCCAGTGCATCAGTTTCTGCCCATTGCCTCTTTTATTGCTTGGCACCACAGAGCAGAGCCTGGTCCATCTGCTGGCACCCCTTCTTTAGATATTTATACTTCTTGATGAGGTCCCCTCTCAGTCATCTCAAGGCTGAACAGGCCCAGCTCCCTCAGGCTTTCCTCCTAGGAGAGGCTCCAGTCCTTTAATCATCCTCTTTGCCCTCCCCTGGTCCCGCTCCAGGAGTTCCACATCTTTCTTGCACTGAGGAGCCCAGAAGGTCCATGTCCACACCTCAGTGACCGTGCTGTGCTGCCTCCTGAGGAGCCAGAGACAGGTTTCCACAGGCCTCAAAGCATCACAAACACATTATTAAAGGGTTTTCATTAAAGACCCTTTATTTCCTCCCGTACCACATCATACTGACCCTGCAGCTTCGCTGGGTTGGGTCGTGCTTATCACCACTCTCAGCTACTGGACAGTTCTGCGTTTGTTTATAAATGATAACGTGTGAAACTAAAATGCTAGCGGAGGAACCATCCGCTTGGTGGCACTGCAAAAATGTGGACGGCGTTGGGATAAAAGAAGTGCTGGCAAACGGGAAACTGCTGAGCAGCAGGAGCGATGGTCAGCGGCAGAGGACAGCCATGCCCATCCAACAGCCTGAAAATGCGGGACCTCCGCCTGGAGTTACAGAAATATATCAGTAATTCTGCCTATAAACACGATTTTAGTACAGCAGTAAATGGATTAAAGGCCATTCTGTCAGAGCACAGAGCTGCTTCCCCACGGCAGTGATTACTGGAAAGTCAGCGTCTCTGGACATCCTGGGCTGCAGCAGTTGGAGAAATGTCACCCCCCGTTTCTGTACAGACTGACAAGGTTACAGCACAGTCACAGACATTGACCAATGCTAATTCTACAATCATTTATTTGCTATAGATAGTAAAAAAATCAGTGTGGAGTTTACTGAGTGCTGCCAGGTTTCCCAATGGCTTGCAAAAGATCCAATTAAACAAGAGAACTACAGGAGCTCAGATTTAGAGACTGTCCAGACTCCAATCCAATGCAGTCCTCATGTTTGTTGATTTTTGTTACTCCCCTTCTTCCCCCATGGCAGTGAAATCTGAGGTCATTCAGAAGTTCTACCTTATATCACGATATAGTCCAATGATGAGAGCCATGCTGAAACACAAGTTCTAGGGAAAGAGCAACTTTGGGAGTGTCCTTCCAACCCCAGATCTTTTTTTCCTTACTGCATACCTCCATCTTCACGCTGTAACAATACTTGTTTGCTCCTCTGAGCATCCAAACTCGCGCATTTGCTACTTTCCACTCACATGGATGTCGATTTTAGGAAGCTGTGGTACAGCCTGGGCTTAATCTCACGAGCTCAAATAACAACGTCAGCGATAACACACCTGTGTGCCCTCCAAGGCAACACGAGTATCTCCTTTGGGTCCTTGGCAGGCTCAGGGTTTGCTGTGCAGCTTTGCAGGTGTTACCTGAGCCAGGTAAGTTACAGCCAGAATGGGTTTCCTTAACGTGCTGCAGTGACACCTTCCACTGACAATATTTAGGTCACCGCGTGGGTCTCGATGTGTTTGGGTAATGCCAAGATTTTGAAGTATTGCAATGTTGCTTTAAGATAAAACACGTTAATCAGATGTTTTTCACCCAAATTCCTGACTGCTACTGATTTTGTTGTGTTAAGAGAAATATTGTGCTAAGAGGAATAAACATAATAGCATTAATTAGAGGTAAACAAGCGATATGAATTTATGAACTCATTATCCTGTGCAGATATTAGACATGCCTGGAAGGTTAAACCCCTCATTCTCATACAGACCTGATGATTTTATGATAATATCCCTACATTTTAGCCATTGAAGCTTTGAGAACCAATTTGAATTTCTCTGTTCCTTGGCAATATAATTGTCGTTACCAGATGCATTTTGTACTGAGGAGATCATTATGTGGCAATCTGCTAACTTGTTCTTTCTGCTTTTCATTCCTTCACATGGGACATTGTTCTTTGTGAGGGTGATTCTTCCCGCTCTTGCACAAATGAAAATCAATATGGAAGGTGTAGGGAAACCCATCCCCAAATTTAACCCTGAAATAATTACATTTTCTGAATGTATTTTCGGTGAAAGTTCAGGCAAATGGAATTATAAAGCTGTAGCCCACAGCCACTTGCACGGAGTCAAAGAAAATCCTCTGTAGGCAAACTGTGATGCTGCAGAGGGCACAGAGTGTCCTCCTGCCAAATTTTATTGATAACCTCTCAATCAAGGACTGAACAGCAGAATCATTGTGATGCATTGGCTGCTGTCCCCACTTCTGCTTTTCATCTGAAATGGTCGCTAGTTTAAAAACCAGAACAAATTTTAAGGGCGAATAGAAGCGAAATTCCTGTCTTACAACAAATAGGAAACACAGTTAAGCCTCTTGCTCTGTTCTTTGAGGTTTGTTTTTTTGCTGCAGCCCATTTTTACCAGGAGTGTGAGGTAACCACCCAGCAAACCCTCAATGCCTCAGCCTGGAGGAGGGCACGGTCCAAGCAGGTAGAGAGACATTTGGACTCTCACCTGGATGGGTTTGGAGAGAGTCTTCTCTTTCCTGGGTATTTCTCTACCACCTAGATCAGCACATATAACAAACATCAGATGCAACCCTGACACCCACAGTGTTAAACAGGAATTGTTGTCCTTCCTCTGATCCTTCAAAGAGCACTGACAGACTCCGAAACCCCAGATGTGTGGGCCCAGGATCCCGAGCTGATGGAAACACCTACACACTGGGTATGCAAAGCAAGTCTGATACATCCCTCCTTTGATGTTTCCTTCTCCCAGGTCTCTCTGCTTGGCAGGTGGGAGTTTCCACTCGTCCTTGGGAAGCATCTGACACTCTCTGGGCTATAAATAGAAGGACGAGGTACCTGACTCTGGGTGTTCTGTTGCACTCTGGCAGCTGATACCCAAAAGCTGGATGTTGCAGCACATTTATAAGCTCCCAGCTCTCCCTAAAATGCAAACTAGCGGCGTTACAATGCAAAATGCAGTTGGAAACACAGCCTGAGTGGGTTTTGCCTCAGCATATCTGTACATCCTCTGTTATTCATGGTGTGTTTACACTGAATGTTCCCTGCTGATACAGATTTCAGTCAAAAGCCTGCTCCAGCACTACAGGTGAAAGCATCCTCAGCTGGCTTCTTCCTACAAGGCCCAAAGCCACATTCTTAAGGAAATCACATTCTTTCCAAACAGACTGAACCCTTCTTGGTTTTCTTCCACCTGGAAGAGTGGAGCAGGAATTAACCCCAGAACAAGTGCTGGATTCAACCATAAGCCAACCATAAGCTGAGTTGAGACCAAACTTTTTGTTGTTTCCAGAGACTTTGGAGCAGGTTACTTTGGGGGAATTGTGCTTTTATCCCCTTGAGCAAAAGCAGATGAAGAAACTGCTTAGTGCCATGGGATTAGGTGACGTGTCAGCAGCAGGAAATAGGTTTCTGAGTTAGGCCAAGACCGCTGCATTTTCCTTTGAAAAGAGCACCCTTTTCCCTATTCACACAAGACTTCTAGTAATATTGGTTTTAAATTTTGGCTGAAAACCTGTACATATCTTTTCTCAGCATGTGCCTCTGTTCTGTCTCCATTGCTCAGGATCAGAACAGCTGCAGAAGCCAGATGCAACTGCTGGAGTTGTGTTTCTTGGTTGAAACAGTGTCAGTAAGGAACAGCTCAGTTTACAGAGGACAACACAAAGCTGTGACGAATATGACTGTTAATCAAGATGGAAGCAATAAAAGAGCTGTAAGGACTTGGTTAATCCTGTGTACTCTGACACAGAGTTAAACTTCTCCAGGTCTCCGATAAGATAGGACTGGTTTTCTTTATCTATTTTTTTTTTTTTTAATGTTCAAGGCTACTGGAATGCAGAAGGACCAGATGGCCATGTAAGCTAAACAATGTGCAAAATCTTTCTTATATTATCTCTAATTGCCCCGAGGGGGTGAGAGGAGAAAGGTTGTTTAATCGTTAGGAGTCACTTAGCAGCAAATGGCAGTTTTCTGTCTTTATCAACTTACAACAAAAGACTGGGGCTGTACCTTTGTGGGGCCTTTTTCTAATATGACAGGGCACATATTTCATTTCCCTTTAAGTCATCTGGTGATATCTCGTGTGTCACTGTATGCCACTGAACTGTGGGGCTGGGCTAGTAAAGAGGTTTTTTTTTTTTCCACGTGCATTTGGTCCTTTACCAAAATACAGAATTTCTCCCTGGAACACAGGAAGCTCCTGTGTCAGCAGCAGCTAAATCCCGTTGTTGTTCTGGGGTTTTGTTACAGTTCAGAGGAGAAAGTACTGGAGGGGTGAGGAACTGTAGGGTCTGGTTTCTCTTCTCTCCTGATCTAATATTTGACCTTCAGCAACTCATTTTACCTCTGTCTTCCTTCCTGCCCTCACTTTGTCTTTGTATGTAGTGGCTGTAGTCAACAGGGACTCCAGAGACTTTGGGAGGTTCATCTCAGCCATCTGAGAATCCATGTTAATGTGATCCTGGGCCTTGGCTAATTAGCTCTGCCCCTCGTCAGGACTATCACAGTGCTGTGCTGACACACTTACACTGCTTTTTAGCTTGAGAACGGTCTCAAGGATCTCCTCACAGTGTTCTATTACACAGAGTAGTGCTGCCCTCCTGCAGGTCAGGGAATCATAGAATATCCTCAGTCAGAAGTGCCCACAAGGATCAACAAGTCCAACTCCTGGCCCTGCACAGGACACTCCAACAATCCCACCCTGTCCCTGAGAGTGTCATCCAAATGCTTCTTCAATTTGGCAGAATTGGTGCTGTGCCCACTGCCCTGGGGAGCCTGTTCAGTGCCTGACCACCCTCTGGGTGAAAAACCTTTTCCTAAAATCAAACCTAAACCTCTCCTGATACAGCTTCATGCTGTTCTCTCGGGTGTGAGAGAAACCAGGCCTTTTTGGTTTGCTACCCTGCCCTCCCCCTGAGTCATAGGTGGTCCTCCGTGGGGACCTCCATCCCTGCCCACATCCCTCTAACTGGAAGTGAACTGCCAAAATCTTTTAAGGAGAGGGGAAGCTCCTTTTTACAGGAACCCCTTTAGGCTCAAGCCATCATCTGGTACCGCCCCTTTATTCCCCTTTTCCCAATGCCTTCCCTTGTGTTTATTGATTGTTCTTGATATCTCTGGTTTAGAAGGATTTCTCCAGTGCCCGTTTCTTTCTCCCTGCAGGCTGAGCCTTCACCAGGACGGCACAGAGAGGATGGCTGGGGTGACACTTGCGTGACAAACCACTGCTTGGGTCTGCACAGCTGTGCCTCCTCGGATAATCTACACCAGGAACAGCAGCTCGTGTTTTCCACTGTCAAGGACAGATGACAGCAAAAGGGTATTTAGTGATTGTTCCCGGGGAGGCAACGTTGGCAAAACGAGCTGGCAAGGCTAGCACGGCTCTGGTGGGGTTTCAGTACCGAGGGACACTCTCAGTGACCTCCCAGCAGCTCTTTTGGGATGGGCTGTCCAGGAAGGTGGTGGAGTCACGCTGGAGGTGTTTAAGGAAAGACTCGATGTGGCCCTTTGTGCCACGGTCTACCTGACACGGTGGTGGTGTTCAGTCATAGGTTGGACTCGACCATCTCAGAGGTCTTTTCCAACCTAACTGATCCTGTGATTCTTTCGGCCCTGCAGTCGGGAGTTCAGCAGATTTCAAAGCCAGGAGCTCTATCCAAGGAGTTTTTGGTCTCCCGCAGAGGACCGTGTAGGTTTTTAGCCTGTTACCACCACGTTAACCTGCCGGTGCCACAGAGCGGGCCGAGAACCGGCACCCCCGCGGCTCCCAGTGCCACGTTGGTCGCCAAACCCGGGCAGGGCGCTCCGAGCCCGGGCACACCGGGGCGAGCAGCGGGGGTTGCGGGGGCTCGAGTCCCGAGGAACGGGCAGCGCCCCGAGCCGAGCCCCCGGTGCCTGGCGCGGCGGGGCGGCCGGTGCCTGGCGCGGCGCGGGGGCGGCCCCGCGTCCCTCCCCGCGTCCCTCCCCG
>NW_020884946.1:1350331-1530752 GCF_003945725.1 Corapipo altera | reverse complement strand
TCCTGGTCCTGGTTTTTTTTTTTTTTTTTTTTTTTTTTTTTTACCGCACGGCTCCCCCTCCCACCCCCCCCACCCGTGTTTCACGCATCGATCAAGCCCTTCTCAGGGAGGGGTTGTGAACTCGGTAAACATAAACAGCGATCCAAAAGAGAGGCAGCTTTAATCGCTATTAGATGTTGTGATAACGTTTGAATAACGTGTTCACGTGGGGGGTGGTGTAAGAACCTAAGGAAAGGTTAAAAGTACAATTGCAGTGGAAGTGATTTCTTCTCGGAATTACTTCCTCCAAGGCCTTACTCGAAACAGTGTAGCTTTTAATTTCTTCAGTAAACCGAGGTTATTGGCTTGCGCAGTGCCGCTTCCAGTTGGAGAAATCTCCTTGTATCAGCCGGAGAAGTGGATCTAAGGCTTGTCCTGCGAGGTGCTTCGTACAACGCCCAACAGCCGCGTACGTCCCTGCTCTGCTTTTAAATAACCGGCTTGGATGGGGCTGTAGAGCTCAGCTCTGGCAGCCTGGGCTGCAGAACCCGCCTGCGAGGCTCTGTGAGTACTCCAGTGGTTGACCCTGCCCTGCTGAGCGCTGTCCTGGCCGTGCCACAGCGCTGGGAATCCAGTTTTGGGGATATCCAGGGTGGCTGTGGAACCCGGGAACGTGCGGCGCAGACTCGGGTCGCGAGTCCTAATGAGTGTTTGCGTAGTGCTTCGTGTTTTCTCGGATGAAGGGTTTTACATAATTGGCCATTATAATTGTCTGTCACCCCTAGAGAAGAGCCAAAAAAAAAAAAAACCCCTAAAAGCCAAGCGTGGAGGTAGGCAGTGGTTTCCAGAGTCCAAAGTCTAAACCAGTAAATGCCTGTAGGTCGTGAACGTTGTTACTGCTCAACGTGGAGGCAGCAAAATGACTGACTGAAAAAAAATTAATCTAGTTCTGTCCTCCTTTTGCACCATTTGATCAGCATTGTCCGGACAAATGACATCCTGCTCAGGCTTGAGCTGCTCGTTCTTTGGTGCTCAGAAGAATTCCTAATGGGAATCTGGTTCCATGGGTGTTGCGTTGGGGTTTTGGTTTGTTTTTTTGTTTTTTTTTTTGTCCTTGAAATCTTAACTGGAAGCCTTTTACAGTGTTTTGATTCCTTTTTAATAAATGGCTAATCCCTTGCTGCAGGGGATGGGAGTGTTTTGAACGCAGCGTTTTTGGGTCCTGAGGGGAGGGGGAAGGGAGAGCCTTGTCTTGCTTTCCAGCAGCCACCCGCCTTCCCCGGGCCCGAGTGAAAGAACCTTATTGACTGATTTCGAAGGTAACATGCCCAATTCTCCTCTTACACGCTAAAAACCATAAATTTGCCGTAGCACAGGGCTTTGGAGGGGAAGAAATGGAATGTCAGGGAGCCTGGGCTTCATCACGAGCAGCCTGGCAACAAAGGCAGTGTCTGTTAATTGCATCGCGCTTATCAAAATCTCCCCTGCTAATGACAGAGTAACATTTTAATAGGTGTGAAAAGTTGTGGGATTTGATTTAATACCACTGTCTTAAAACCATCCTGCGTGCTCTGTATGACTAAGTTGTCTCTTTTATATTTGATTGGAGAACAAGCAGAGGCTGAGGTGAAAGCTGGGGATGTTTCACTTGCACTAAATGCTCTTTAAAACCTTTTCTCCGTTTCGAGAGGGGTCGTGAGGAATTGTGAGTGGCTTGTCAAGTGCTGAGCTGCAGCTAAGTGCCTTATGGGGTATAAAACATCTTTCTGTGTCTCTTCAGTTTGGAAGCTCGTTTTGTAGCATGCTGTGGGTGTTCACAGAGGCTGGCCTGTAGTTCCCCTTCCAGGAAGGACTGTGGTTTTGGGGTATGGAGGTGCCAAGTTTAGTTTCTGGTGATGTGAAGTTGAATACTGTATAGTGTATGCACGATACTACCGAGGTAATAACTGACCCTGAGGTTCCAGGTGTCAACACATTCATCATAACATGTTATTTTCACTTCTCACTGCCCTGTAGCACAGCCAAACAAGCATTTGGGTATAATCCTCACACACTGGTGGCTGTATTCCCAGCAGACATGGCATATTTTAATATTCCTGTTGCAGGTTTGATACCTGGCTTCAGAGAAGAGAGCAGCTTTTCTTGTACCTGAATAGTTGAGCCTGCAAGGAAAATGTAGGACTGATCCTAAGCCTGTCATTAAAGATAATGTAGCTTGGGAAGCATCTCTCTTGCCCTTGTCTGCTGGGATTTTTGGCTCTTGTGGATTATTTGGTCATCAGATGTATCACTGGGTGTTCCTATACATTTAGACTTTTGAAGGAGACCTTGGTTTAGTGAAAGTTGTTGGTTAGAGATCCTCTTCCTGGCTCTGTAAGCTCTGCAGGAAGGAGGGCACAGGAATGCTGCTTTGGTATGTGTGGCTGCTCCGTTTTTATTTGCAGCATATTTTGCTGGTTTTGTTTTCTAAGCTGTTTTGATTCTATTAACTTATTAAACATAGATTCTATTAAAGTCAGTGTGACAGACTTTTTAATGTACGAATGTTGTCCTTTTCTTAAAATGTCCTCTTTTTTGACCCCTGAAATATGAATCAGGATCGTTGCCCCTGGTGCAGATCCTGGCTGTAATTGTGGGATTTGTTTGGAATTTGCATTGTAGTTGTGGAATTAGTGTTTATCCCCCAAATAAGTTTTCTCTGTTTGTCTTTGTTGTGGAAGGGGGATATCTGCTGTATCACTTGCTAATCCTGCTGTTGCAGTTTCATGCCTAGAGCATAGCTGGAGCTGTATTTACCACTGCAGGCATGGTGGTTGGTTTAATCTGGCTATTTTGGGTGTCAGACACAGAGAAATCACAGCAGGACTGGCTGGTGTGGGTATAGGATGGGCTCATTGACTCTCATCAATGGTACCATGACCTGGCTGTCCAAATTTGGGCGTCTGCAGCGTCATTGCAATGGATGTCAGAGGAGGATGGATTAAATATAGCTCAGGTGTGCCTAAACACGTTGCAGTTGCTCCTCCTGGTGCAGTACAGAGCTAATAGGAATGTTTACATAGATCACCTTCCTACACACTGGAGGTTCAGCTACCTCTTTGGCAGCAAGTTGCTGCTGGGCAGCCACATGACTACTTAAAGCTGTTTGGAAAGTAAAAATACCCCACACAGGGACGCATAGATGGCTGTTAAGAAAATGTCAGCTTTTAAAAAAATTAAATATATTATTCAGAAATGGCCGACCGGTGTCTTGGGGTGCAGAAAACAGCGCTTTTCCCTCCCCCTCCATGTGATTAAAAAATAATCCTGCTTCAGAAGCTGCTCTGTCTGCAGTTCACAGCGAAGTGATGGCATTTAGGTAGCAGGGAGGCAGAATTCCTGCCAGTTTAAATCCTGCTGTCCTAATGTGCCATTCTGTGCAGCGCTTGGAAGCTAATATACAGTGTTCTTCTGCCTTGCAGCAAAACAACTAGTGATTAAAAATTCAGCAGATGCTGTGGTTCACTTAACTACTTGTTCTTGCATCATTCAGGTCATATCACACAATTAATGTTGCTAATGTTCAATCTAGCCTTTTTTTTTTTTTGTCTAAGAATGGAAATTATCTGAACTACCATGGGATTTCAGAACTGTTTTGGCAGGAACTGGGCTATGCAAAGTAAGTTGTTCAGGACTGTTTTCGCCCTTCCCCTAACTTGGAAAATCTTCTTTTGATTTCAGAAATATCGTTTGTTCATGCCAGACAGGGCTTTCATTTCTGCAGCTTTTCTGACTTTAAAAATCAAAGTATTTTCTTTTGATTGCTTTGAGATAAATCAGACTCCCTAGTCGAGAAGGAAGAGGGGGAGAGCACGATAGGTGTAAGTGCTTGCTTTCTTACTTAAACTCAGTGTTTCACTTGGCCACAGAAATATTTTTGTAAGAGAATTCTCATTTTGTTGCGGGCAGAGTTTCTACCTCTCTCAGTACCTCTACCTTTAACTCGCACAGCTTTGCTTAATAGCATTCAATCCAGCTTGTCACTTACTTGACTTTTAAATTAGAGTTAAACTTTGCTTTCCCCTCCCCATGTTCCTTCAATTATATGAGATTTGGGTTCTTTTTGTAGCACACACACAGATTCCAGAGGTCTTTGCTGGGCTACCCGAAAGTAATATTCGTGTAGCAAGACTTGCAGCTTGTTTTCAGTTCTTAAGAGAAACTAAATTCAGAATGTGGAACACAGGTGGAGTATTTTGGTCAAGGGCACACGTGAGGCTCAGCCATTGCTGGAGAACTGCAGGACTGAGGAGGAGGTTGTGTCTTTCAGTGTGAAGTGGCAAAT
This sequence comes from Corapipo altera, assembly GCF_003945725.1. NCBI lineage: Eukaryota > Metazoa > Chordata > Aves > Passeriformes > Pipridae > Corapipo > Corapipo altera. The sequence goes on along the minus strand of NW_020884946.1, from coordinate 1,526,449 downwards.
CAGTAATGGAGTGGAAAAGGTGAATTTCTGTTACAGTATATGATATACAATGTAGGATGGATGTGCCTGTGAACCAGGTTTTGGAGCAGTAATGGGCAAAACCAGGAGACTTTCTGTTTACATGTGTTGTTTCAACTTGCAGTTTGGATGGCTTTTTGTGACCTGTCAATTAGCACATCAAGAGGACGTATTTTTAGTCGAGGCAGACATTTTTCTATGGAAAAACCTGTTTGGACTATTAACTCTAAATGTACTTTGAGAGAACTTGTCTCAACTAAATTGTCAGCAATCAGTTTGAAAAATGAAATCTTAAATATGTAAACCCTCTCCCCCCTCCCAGCCTCTTCAGTGTCCTGTTTAGAATGATGGAAAAGAAGGATTCAGACTGCCTTTTGCATATTCCTGCTTCCATGAGTGCGTGTATCCAACGTGCTGTACTTGCAGAATTGATATTCAGGATAATATGTTTAATCTCCAATTGCAAAAAAAAAAAAAAAATAGCTTCACACATAGCTAATTCCATCTGCTGGAAAAATAAGAGCGAGGCTAACTTCATCACTTATTTGGGACCTGCTTTTTGCTGTGCTAATTACTATGTATGAACTTTGGAAATTTGCATAATTTTTTGGCAAACCTAAGCGGCAGCCATTTAATTTAGAATTTTATTAACTTGAAACATCCCTAGCAACTCCTGAGCTAGTTCTGGTTCATTCTGTGATTTTGGTGTTTTACGAAGTTTGATTTAGAAAGCTTCAGTAACTTTTTTCTCCTTGCAGTGACTTGATATAAATAACAGTGTCTTGCTACCATTTCCAGTAAGTTTCAACCTGCAGTCTGATGCAAAATTCCTTTTGTCGTTCAAATAAAAAAAGTGCTGAAGTTAAATTCTTATAAAAAACCCTCAAACAGTAAAATTAGAAGGTAGGCTTTGCTCACTCTTCTGCAGTGTGAGAAGAGCACTGGAAATATTTTAAGTGTAGCTGCATTTCAAAAAGTAACCTTGGGGAAACTGGGGCATGTCAAGTCTGGTCCTAATTCCACTAAAAGCTGGTCTCATGATGTGAAATTTTTAAGCTCCAAAGAGTTTGGATGTAAATTCATCACTGCAGATAGCTACTAAATGTTCTTTCTCATGAAAGGCTGGGTTTTGACACATTTTCAGCTTCCCAAGATATCTAGTCATGCCTTTTCCACTTGGTTTGCTTTTGTTTTTGTGACCTCCACCTTTCACTGATTTTGCTGGTTGGCAGTCAGAATAATCTGTAAAAATATTGAAGCAGTTGGAATTTTATAGTAAAAAATACTGTCTGCTTTATTGGAATGCTGTTATTTGGAATCAGCTGTTATGTCCTGATTTTCTTTTGGATGCAATAGACTGGATTAATTTTAAAATCTGAACTATTCCTGCCCAATTTCTGTCTCAGTACCATCAGGAACTTCCTATGTTGCTCTGTGCAGTTGCAGTCCTGAGTCTTTGTCCCTCTTTCCTCCTCCCTCTTACTCCGTTGATCACTTAAAAATGCAGTTTTTTTCCTCGGGATGAGCGGGGTTATATTGCTAGACTCTTTAATTCCTCTGTAACTGGCAGAAAGCCAGGCATAAAAATCCTCTTCATAAGTCACTCTGGAGATTTCTTTGTATGTGCCATTATTTTCTTTGCGTGCTAACATCAGTGAAAATATTTCTTCTCTCTTTTTTCTTTTCCTCCCCCCAAGTCTAGACCAGGCATAATTAGGCTCGTGTGTATGTGTAGGCTTGGGTGTTGCCACCCTGCAAGCCCAGCAAGCAATTTGAAGTCCTTGGGCAGTGTAAGACCAAAATTTCTTGTAGCATCAAAGGCAGCAGCTATCCCTCTGCATCTGGGTAGGTGAAATAATTTTCTGGTGTATCTAAACTTCAAAGACTAACTCGTGGCTTGTGCCTGTGGTCTGGCTTTTTGCAGTGTGTCACACTCACACTAGAGGCTATATTTTAAAAAAAAGTTTGGATCCTGGGTTCAAGCAGGACTTGTGTATCAGTGATAGAGGCTGGTGTTGAATTGGGGTTTATGTTCACTGATTCATGTGCTTCCAGAGGCATCCCAGCTCTCTTTCGATTTATAAAGCTCTTCATTGAGGTCTTTGTGCTGAACTTTGCCTTCATTGCAAAGAGTAAAAATCCTTTCCATCGTGAAGCCTTTGCTCTCGCCTTGGGCCTCTTAATGTTTTTGTCTGCAGAGGTTTTGTCCTTTCTCCCATCCTGACTCCTGAGGTGGAGAGAAGCTCCCTGTAAACATATAGGGAAGGCCTGGTAGCTTGAGACAAGTGTCAGGGATTTGGTAAGGGAATTCTAAAAAAAAAAAAGCCCTTAAGGAAAACCTGTCCCCTGGAAGTGGGTTTGTACACCTCGATTTAACTGTCAGGGCACCAGAACTTGCCATCAGCTGTGGGTCAAACTGTGAGTTCCTTGCATTTTTTCATTTAATTTCCTCTCTAGAGGAGGATGACACTCTACCATTGGTTTTTTTTTTTTTTTAATGAGGTAACTTTATCTTAATAAACACGTGAATGAAGTGATGCAGAGAGCGCTTGTTTATGCGTCTGAAATCTAAGTAAATCTGCTGCTGCTTCTGAAACTGGGGCTGTGGGAGGATTACTGGTAGCAGTGAATCCATCTTCCGTGGTGTTATGGAAAAAAAAAATCCCTGTCTTTTTCTTAAAATGCTTATGGATTTTTTTTTTTTTTTAGGGCCACAGATGTAGTCATATTAAAATGTAAAATAACTTGCTTCGAATTGGTCTCGCAGCAGAAGCAGTTGGAGACGTGGCTTTGGTAGAAGTTACTGGGAATTCAGCCTGTGCTGTGGATGAGAGCTCAGAGCAGTTTGAGTCATGCTTCCTCCATGGATAGGGCATGGGATGCCACCAGCAGTGGACTAAACCAGTTTTCCTGATGATTGCTTTGTTCAGCTTTAACTGCTTATGGGGCTGTTAAAATGCTGTCCAGAGATGTGTCAGCTGGAGGCTATGGGATAAATTGTGGGATAAATAGTAGCAGTTTACATACCTTTGTAGCAAATGTCTCTGCACACTCTACTTGCCTTAAAAGGGATTTTTTTTTAAAGCTCTTTTTCTTCTTTTGGATCTATAGATGTATCCAGCGAGGAAAGGGTTGTGTATGGGTCTTGTGAGGTGTTAACAGCTTCATCCCTGGCCTGACTGAATCCAAGGAAGTGAAGGCACCAGTACATCCTGCAGGGATGGCCCATTGTGTTTGGGAAAATGTTTTTAAGAAATTGGAAAGAACTTAGCTTGGAAAAAAGTCAAGGAACTTAATTTGAGTGTAAAATTGTTGCATCAGTAGTGGACCTATACAGAACAAGTTCATTGTTGCATTAGTAGTGTTGGGTGTTTTTTTTTTTAAATATTTTTATATAATTTTTTTTTAAGATCTGAGGGAATCCCCCTTGTCCCTCCAGCTCTCCCTTGTGTTCCTTGGGTCACAAATAGAGAAACTTTTCTGGGATATACATGAGGCAGAGGCTGTTGGGAGAAGCCATGTCTTTAATTAGACCCCAACGGGTATTGCTGGGGTGGAGGAGATGAGATGAGTGAGCTTTGGAACCTGAATAGATGCCAACATGTATTTTATCAGAATTACAGTTTGGAATCAGGGATTTACTGTGAGTTGCCATTTGGCTGTGGGGTGTCTGGGGCCTTTCTGCCTCTTCCAGCTATTAGCTGCAGTTATGGAAAAGCTGCATATACCACTTCACAAACATGAAACACAGCTCTTTAAGGGAAGGGAGGGTAAATGACCCAAGTAAAATGAACCAGGCTGGAGTCAGTAAACCTATCCAGAGTGCCAGCAAGCAATACCTGTGTCCTGAGTTTAATATATTCACTTCCCAGTGATCGTGCCCAGGAGGATTAACTAGAGATGCTTTAACTTAAAGCTGGTAGGTACAGCAGTGCCTTTTTTTTTTTTTCCATCTCAAAAGTGGTTTGCTTTTACTGAAATAGCTAAATGCAGGCATGTTAAGCTTAATATAAATATGTGTGGGGGTACCTGAGAAAGCATCCCATTAGGTAACCCAGTAACTTTCTCCTGGGGAGATGCTGATAATATCACCTTTGCTGCCAGTCAGGGCCAAGACAGGCTTGTTAGCAGCTTGTGACAGCCCTACTTTGCTTTGTGGGTATTTTGAATGAGGGTAGCAGAGCTAGAGGAAGAGGTGATAACGTCTGTGCTGGTTTTTTTCTTGTTAGAGGGGTGGCAGAGGAGGAGATAGGACTAATTGCATACCTTCCAATTCCAGTTACTTCATTACAGAATAATCATTGGAGCAGCCCTGCAATCTGCTCTGATAGCAGATAAGTGGTGTGGCTCGAAGCACTTCAATCTAAACAAAACTTAAGTGCTTTTTCCTTTTTCCCTGGAGTGAAGCTGTAATTTCATTATATGAATGCTAGCCAGGACAAAGTTGTTTTTGCAGCTGTCATGAAGCTTCTCTGGGCTTTGTGTGTGTCAGAGGTATGTCCCCAGTGTATGTAGCAAAAATATCCCCAAATACTGCATTCCCTTACCTGGCAGCTTGAGCTGAAGGCTCTCCAAGTGTTTGCCAGGTGAAGATTTGTTTAGCATTGACATTGGATGTCTCAAAGGGTTTATATATAAATCAGTGAAGGTTTGGATTATATTCCTTTCCATAGCAATACATGCTAATATTAGTTTCTCTGTCAGCATTAGGCCCCGAAATAGTCAAGTTGAAGAGCCTGAGCACATCTCTGCTGCCTCAGAATATGGGTCCCTGTGGTGAGAGTGGTCTCATTGACAAATGGTGTCATTTCAGTTCTCCAGTGCAGAAATGGTGTTAAATGCAATCTGTGTGATGTGAGAGAGAATGATTGGGCAGAGCTTCAGAGAGGAACTTTGTCTTTCTTTGAAATGAGATAAAAATGCATTTGTGCATCAGGCTGAATCCTGAAAAATCACAACATCCAGAATGGTTTGGGTTGGAAGAGACCTTAAAGTCCATCTTGTTCCAACCCCCTGCCATGGGCAGGGACACCTTCCACTGTCCCAGGTTGCTCCAAGCCCCGTCCAACCTGGCCTGGAACACTTCCAGGAATGAGGCAGCCACAGCTTCTCTGGGCAACCTGTTCTGGTGTCTCTCAAAATACCTTCTTGGAACTGATGTTGATGATGATGACTTTGAGGTACCGGCTGAAGGCCATGAGAGCACTGCAGACAAGTGCCTGGATTTTGCACAGTGCAGTACTGGCCAAACCATAAACTTCTGTCAGGCTCATTTTTATTTTTTTTTTTTCTGGACTGCCATAGAACTGTTAAATCCGATCTGTTCCTAAAAAGACAGCTGACTGTGCAATCTGAGCCACATAAAATTCTTTGTCTCTGCTTTGGACTTGAATGGAAAAGTAGTTTGTTTTCGCATTAAATCGACCTCAACTGTCGCTGCCCCAAAGGGGGTCTGTTCTTGCAGGCTGTGCTTGGATGAGTGCTCTTGGCTCTTGCTGTGTTTTAGTGTAAGCCTGCTAACTCAGATCAGGACAATGGGAGGATGGTAACACACTGAGACAGATACTTGTTAGCAGGTTAAATGTTTTGAGAGAGAAAAATGTAATAACACTTTTTACAAGTTAATAGTTTTTGTAAGTTTGGGCTTGGTTGTGTTGGTTGTAACTTGGCTGATAGAGTTGATCATGTAGCTCCAGCTGCAGCATTAAGCTCTTGGAATAAATAAGGTGAAGTGATGGTGTATTTCAAAGGATTAAGGAGTATGAGGCCCGCTTAGTTGGGTCTTATATTTTTAAGGTGGCTTTCAGAGGGAAAGGCCCAAATGTGCTTTGCAAAGGGACCTGCTCATCATGTACTGGAGTGGATCCAGGCTTTGATAAGAACAGTGTGGCTTCTTTTAATGACATGAACTGCATCACCTTTTTTAAGAGAGGTATTTATTTATTTATATAGGGGGAAAATACTTCTTTCTTGTGCTGTGCAGGTGACCACACACTGGAACAGATTGCCCAGAGAGACTGTGGAGTTTCCCTCACTGGAGGTATTTCAGAACCCTTTGGGCACAATCCTGTACCATGTGCTCTGAGATGATCCTGCTTGGGCAGGAAGGCTGAACCAGATGACCCACTGTGGTCATCACACCCGTTCCAACTTAACCCATTCTGGGATTCTGTGGAAATCTGTAGCTGATCAGACTCCTGCATCCCTTTTTAGCCAATGATGTTGCAGGGACAGGAGGCTGGCAGGCTGGGTTGGGTATTGCCTAAATAAAAACCAGGTTTAAGCCTGGAGTGTTACCTGGCAGCAGAGCTCCCTGACCCCCAGCCTGTTGTGGAGATCAACTCAGAGTGATCTTTGCCACAGTTTCCTTGAGAGAATATTGTAGGATATGAGTCTGATGTGGAAGTACCACACTGCCTTCTTAAAAGAGATTGTGGGCCTTGCCTTTGTAGGGAAAAGAAGCCAGAAGATGGGCTGTGATATGATAACTTTTATGTTGGCCAACCTGCTCCGAGGGCAGTGTAGATGGAAAGGGACTTGCCTGTGGACAGGAAGTTCAGCTGGGTAGTCAGGAAGGGTCTGCAAAGCACAGCTCCTTCCTATGAGAGGGCAGGCTCCTCCACCTGTAAACACCATCACATACAGCAAGATTTTGACATCTTTTGTGTTGACATGAACTGCTGGCTCATAAGATGATGTCTCTCACAGGTGTCTCAAACCCACAGTGTTAATTGTTGTGTGTGCTGCTGTTGTGTTCCCCTTCTCCAGTAAAACAGCTAATCCTACGTTCTCAAAACGGTCCATTTGCCTTCCCAACGCCATGCTTAGTGCTTTTTGGAACTGGTCTTCAGTCTGTGCAAGTTGACAAGGCTCTTGTGACTATTTGGGGATGGTGAGTTGACTTATTCTCCGCTCCTTGTCTTGAAGTGTGTTAACTGAGCTTCCACAGCAGCCACCCAGCCTTGGCTCTTCTCAGGCCTCTGTTTACCTCTTAATGGTTGTGTTGTGTCTTGGTGCTTCCTTCCTCTCCTCCCTGTGTTTGGCTCAGGGCTTTGATTGCCCCTCTGAAGCATCACATGGATGCTGGAACCGGCACACATGACTGGGGCAGTAGGTGGTGACCGTCCACAGGTTTTTCCACTGATGTGTTCATGACCTGGGATGGCTGCCCTGGGACTTCTCATGTGCTTCCATATCCAGTACTTAGTTACCATCCCTCCTGACTGTAGAAAATGAATTGAAGGCAAATTATCCTTTGCTGGAGACTTTTCTAGGGGAAAAAAGTTTAATGAGTATCTGAAGGGTCACAATCCTCTGGATTGTGTGTGGTGTCATGTGGCTGTGAGCAGGTTTTCCTTATTGCAGGAGCTGGATTGATTCCTTGGGGCTGGATAGCATCTGATTTTTATGTGAGGGAGGGGGAAAAGCTGTCCGACTTTAATCTGAATTTACTAGGCAGTTAATAAGAAAGACCTCTGCCCTGAGTAACTTGCTCAGCCTATGTTGTGTTGCAGGAGCTCCATGGAGATGAAGCCTGCTGGCTTTATTTCGCTCTGAAATCCGTTTGGCGTAAAGCTGCTTCCAGAATCTCATCCTTAGGGGTACTTCAGGCTTGTGACAGGGTAACCTGCTGGGTGTAAGGGCTGAGACTGGGGCAAAGCCTGGGTGCTTTGGTGGCAGAGAGGTGACACTGGCCCGTGGAGCTTGTCCTTCAGGCGACAGGCACGTTGCTGAGGGCAGTATGCCTCTGCCTGCCTCTTCCCTTTGTACTCTGCAATTTGTATTTAAAAGTAGAGGGATTTAAGGTGTTTTCTGTGCAGTTGTGGTCCATGGGAGCAATTGGCTGCCGTGGTGAGTGGCACTGGAGCTGCCTGTGGTGGCTGGTTGCGTAAGCTGGTGTTGCTAAAGCAGCAAGTGAAGGTATTTGCAGCAGTCACTTAGAAACTGGGATAATTCAGGTCTGAATCAAGCTCAGGCTCAAACAGGTTGTGGAATTTATTTATACAACGCCACCGGGGTGTGTGACGTTGCAGAGCCAAATAAACAATGGTTCCCAGCCCCAAGGCTTGTGTTGGGTATTAGATAACGAGGTATGGGGTAATTACATCCAGGGACATGGGTGGAGGGGTTAGGAGAGGGTGAGGGTTACATCCGTGCGGAGAACGTGAAATGTGCCTCGTTAATGGCAGCGTGAAGAAATTGTGGGTGCGTCCGGGGTTATGGGGAGGATGGAGGTCAGCTTTGCAGAGGGAGGTGCTGAGTGAGTTATGGGAGACACGTGGATTAATAAGGGAAAGCGGAAGGAGGCGAAGTGAAACCAGTCGAGCGTGCGGGGAGGGGCTGGTTTACACAGAAGCTGACGTGCAGAAGCAGTGGCACTCAAGGGTCTTGAGGAATCTGGGTGTTTAGAGCAGCGACTGGGAACCCCTAAACATGTGTGTTTGATGGGAACAGGTAAAGAAAGGGGTCCAGCCTGGCTACTGGGAGCTTTGTGTTCCTCCTCTTTGCTATCCCTGCACCCTGGGCTCCCAAGGTGCCAAAGTGCCTTCTGCCCAGCCGTCCATAGTAGTTGGTGAACTCTTTTTGGGGTGTACTCGATCAGTCAGCACTGAAGACCTTGAATTGGTGGTGCTCCATGTCAGCAGTGCAGGGGTGCCTGTTCCCATGTGCCCTTTTGCTCTGGGCAAATTGATCTTTTGTGTCTTAAGAGCTGGTTGGTGGTTGTAACACTGTTACTGTGTCACTAATTTCCTTTTTCCTTCCCTTTTGCTCTTCAGAAATGCCATTCTCGTGAGTGTGCAAGGAACCTACAGAACTGTAATGTCTAACCCTACATGGAATAACAACTCTTGGAAGGTACCACCCTTTTTTAACTACGTGGCTTTGTTACAGGTTGGGTTAATGATGATCTTTGCTTCACAGCTCGAAATTGAAGAACTGTGTCTTATGTAATGCTTTCTCTTGGAAAGGGCTGGCAGGGCTGTGATGCTCCAGTCTCTGATTTCCAGAAAAACTGTGCAACCCAGCCCTTGGCCCGGGGGTGCTGGGGGGCCATCCCTGTTTCTCTGTGAAGGATCTCTTTAGGCAGGTCTGGTGTTGCCTTAGGAACAGATGGTGGTTTCTATTCAGAGAGCTGAACTAAGCTTTCTTCATACTTGGTGGCCATCCTTGGAAACATATTGCCCTTCTTTAGTGATGGATGATGGCTCTGTTTGTCTTCAGTGACCTTCTGGATCGTCTTTCTTGAGGCTTCCAGCCATATTTATAAGGAATATTGTGATGAAGTGCAGTTACACTTTAACATTTAGATTGAAATGTCTTGGCTGTTCGTGCTGCATTAACCAGCTCTGAGGCGTTGGCTTGTTCCGCTGTCTGATCCCGCAGTGATGCCATAATACTGAATTTTGGACTGCCCTGTACATTGCCATGGCAACAGACTGATGTCACACGCTCAAGGACATGACTTCAGTGTACGATCATGCAGAGGCACAATCAGATTTGTGGAGGAGAAAGCTGACTAATGCACATCTCAAAAGCAAACAAGGGGAATGCAGGTTACAGCTGACCAAGCAAGGTGCCTCAGTACGAAAACTCCACGCTTAAAGGAGGTGCTGATCATGTCTTTAAGACAGGAACAGTTGTCTTGGTGAGCTTTTCTTTACCTTGGAGAAGGAGATGACTTGCAGGTGTCCCATATCTTTAAAGCAGGTGGTGTTCTGGGGTGGGGAAAGGCTCCCTGGTTTCAGAGCTTTGAAAGGGCATTTCTTTGTTTTAATTTTAAAGAACTTCTCAGTGGTCTTGTAAGCACCCTGAGAGCACTTCAACTCGCTTAATGTTGTTCAAACAGTTTAATTGGTTTTCCAAAGCTTTTATTTTATCCATAACATTGGAAGGTGAAAGGGGAACTCCGCATCTGCATTATGGTCACATTTTCCTATATCCTATTAGCAGATTCCAAGATTGTTTAATGTGATCTCCACCCATTTCATTTGGCTGCAACCTTTGCTCCCATGAAAACAAGGCTGATTGTTCTGAATTGCTGTGTGTATGTGCTTTGGCACGGCATGAAGGTACCTATAATAACACAACCATTGTCTGGAAAAAAAAGGCAGTTTGCAGTAATAACTACAAATAAAAGGGTGCAGTCCCGGGGCAAGACAGATAATGGTTGTTTTCCCACCCATTGCATGGAGGAGACTCTCGACATGGTCACCCCCTCAGCATGACAGGGCTGTGGGCTCCAGCCTGGGATGTGAACGTTGGGAATAAGGGACTGAAATATTTGCGCGTTGTTCCAAGTTTCTCTTTCCTGGCCGCGGTTCCGCTGCTCATATCTACGGATGGGGAGGCTGAATGACTTTTGCACAATGCGGGATTTTATTTGCATGCTGTGAGCAGTTTAACAAGTGTGTGTGTGTGTGTGTGTGTGTGTGCTAAATGGAGCATTCCCACTGTTTCAGTTAGCAGCTGACGCGCCCTTAAAATCAAAAAGAAAAAAAACCCAAAAGAGAGAGAAAGTGCCTTTAGGTTGAACAGTGGGGTTTTGAGGGGTGACACTGTGCTGTGTGTTCGAGCGGATGGCGGGTCGTGGCCAAGCCTGAATGTTAACTCGAAATGCTGTGAGGTTCAGCAAAGAAAAGGCTCAGGCTCCTTCGTGCTGAAGTAATTTTTGCTCATCTCTGCGCTTTTGGGGAGTAAAAGCTGTTGTAGTGCAAGGTTTGGGAGTAACATAATTGTTTTAAATGTTCAGTGTCACAGGGATTGTGGGTGTTGAACAGAAGCTGGCATTTCTTGTGGCAGTTTGGTTGCCTCCCAAGACAGGAAGCCGTGGAGTGTTAAATAAGAGTCAGGGAAGGAGTTTAACAACCCTGTCTGTAAATCAGGATGCTTGAATTGAGATCTTGGCCTTGAGCTGAAAGGACTGGAAGCTCTGCAAGATCCAGTGATTCAAGCTGCTCTGCAGAACAAGAAGATAATGGTGATGGACTATCAAGAAGGCAGCCTTGCTAAAAAAGAGAGCCTTTGTGATATGGTCAAGGGGAAGGAAGTCTGGAGAACTTAGAAAAGGAACAGATGTTTTTGGAGGTGGGGAAAAACTTAACTATCCCTGTAGTTTGCTCTTGCAGCAGAGCCAGCAGAAGGAACTTGATACCAAACAAAAGTAGGCACACCCAGGATTTAGCACAGGGATCCTGGAAAGCTGATTTTTCACTGCTGCAATGCTTTTCTGTTTGACAAATAACCTTACACAGTGGCATCTTGCAGAGATAGATGTGAATAATATATGTGAGTGTGTGCAAAGGTGTGTGTGTAGAAGTTTGAAGGTGCTTGCTGCTGTTCTTTAACAACAGTAGAAAAAAATACTGATATGTGAAATGATACTCAAAGTGGGGAGCCAGGAGGGGAGGGGATGCAGTTCCCTGAGAAGGAAATAATGACAGAAGTTGCATTAAAAAAGAGGGAGAGGTTGCTTCTAGGGTGTGTTTATGTACTGTGATGGCTGGAAGTGTGATAGAACAGATTGTGGATCCTGTGTATCAAAGTACCAGTGGCAATGATTCTTCAAGTTGTTGAAACTTGCATCCACAAAAAAAAAATATATTTTGTTCTTCCTAATAGGTTAATCCACTGTAATTGACTGTGAAATAAACCTGGGGGAATTTTCCCATCTGTATGTGATGCACAGCTTCTTTGCTGTCTACTTGGCAACAGTACTTTCAGATAATTAAAAGCTGTTTTTTAAACCCACTCTTCTTTCAACTCTTGTTTTTCTGCATCTTGCTACTTCTCTGAGAGCTGTCAGTCACTCTTCTGGTTAAGGTGTGAAAATCTAGATAATGTGCTTTTAGGAAAGGAAAACTGCATGTGATCTCTTTGCTTTTGAAAAAACCTAGGTGAATATGTAAGGCTTTTTAACATGCACGTCATTGCTCCAGTTCTAAAAGTAACTCAGCTTTCCCAGTCCAGTATGGAAAACTATAAATTAACTTTGACTTTCAGAGCTCTGGTGCCACTTGCCCCTCTAAAATCAATAACCAAGCCTCCATGGTTTGCTTAGGAGGCAGTTCTAATTACCCAGAAATTACAGGAGTTGTTCAGCACAGGGATCCTCTGGTTTCAGCACATAGTTTCGTTGCTCTGTGGTGTTTTGAGAGGCCGAAGGGTGGGATGCAGCTCCAGTGAGTTTCCAGATTCCTAACAGTGTGAGGGACTGTTTTTAATAGTGATGATAAAAACAGCTATTCCCAGTTGGAGTTTAGTCAGTGGTACAATTATCAGAGCTATGAAATAGTGCAGGGATGGCTCGGAATGGAAAAACTACGGCTTGAAACTTATTTTCTTGAGGGAGCTTTTGAAATTACTTCCTGCAAACTCGTAGAGAGTTAGTGAGAGACGTCAAACGCTGAGGGATCAAGCTTGGTGATTGCTTTGGTAGCTTAGTTTTTGGGCTTGAAGCAACCTTCAGCTGGCTTTTGGGAGAGAGTTGGTTGTTGAAAGCCAGCGTGGTGAGTAGGATCTCTGGAGCTGGCCTGTTTGTGAGGGTATGTCCTTCTCCAAGGTGTGCTCACACCAGCTGCTCTGCTGGAAAACATGCTGAGTATTTCCACAGTACAGTGACAGTGCCCAGCTCTGAGGCTGGTTCACTTAAACCATCCATTTTAAGCCACAGTTGTGGGTGCCTTATTTTCTGCTTAGCTTCTTAGTGGTTTGGTGGGTTTTTTGTGTTCTCTGAGAAGAGAATATTGATTGTACTGGAGAGAGCAGCTGGAATACTGGGTTAGACAGCAGTGCTTATATTTTTTCCTTTTCTGTCTTGATTATAAAGCTGTTTTTAGACTGTTAGAGTGGATCCAGAGGAGGTCATGGAGATTCTCGGAGCCCCTCTGCTCTGGAGACAGGGTGTGGGAGAGTTGGGGTGTTTTCATCCTGGAGAAGAGAAGGCCCTGGAGAGACCTTAGAGCCCCTTCCAGTGCCTAAAGGGGGCTTATAAAAAAGAGGAATAGTGACTTTTTACCTGGGCAGATAGTGATAGGACAGGGGGGAACAGTTTTAAAATAACAAAGGAGAGATTTAGATTAGATGTGGGGAAGATAAGGGTAGTGAGGCCCTGGCACAGGTTGCTCAAAGAAGCTGTGGCTACCCAATCCCTGGAAGTGTTCAGGGCCAGGTTGGACAGGGCTTGGAGGAACCTGGGATAGTGGAAGGTGTCCCTGCCCGTGGCAGGGGTTTGGAATGAGGTGATCTTTAAGGTTCCTTCCAACCCAAACCATTCCATGATTCCATATTTTCTAGTGTTTTGCATTAAAAAGTTTAAAATCTTGTGAAACAAACTTCTGTTTGTTTGCAGAAAAGTTTATACTTCCAAAATGGCCATTAACCTGGAAAGAATTGCACCAGAATTTTCTGGAGTCCTGTTGTAGGTCCGTGCAACTGAATTTTGAAGATGAAACATGAAAAAGGAAAGATTTACAGCAAAAGTCCTCACAGTTGACAAGACACTTCAGTGTGCAGAAGCTGTCCTTTACTAAAATTTCAGTGCTATTTTGGGGCCTTTCTTTTTTCTTTAAAGAATGAATTACAGTGGAATTCGTGCTATGCGTGGAATTTCTGAAAATTTAATTGTGTTAGTTGCTAGGTGTATAGACTATAAAGCTCTTAAAATATCAAACTATTTTTTACTTCAATAACTCTGAGTTATTAATGGGAAAAAAAAATCTTTTATCTTTTTTTGGCTCTATTTTTAAAGATCCTCAGAATTGGTAGGTTTCCAAATTAGCTTAGATTTTAAAAAGTCCTTTGAAAAAATCATGCCCAAAGATGTTGTGTTTAATCTTGCTCTCTACTGCAGTTTACCAGTCAAAAATCCCTGAGCTTATCTGTAGCCGAGTTAGTTCAGCAGATGTTCTGTGTATGTTGTTCTTTTAAGAATTTGTGTAAAAACCAGGTGATACTTTGCCTGGGAAGGATTCGTAGCGTGTCCTCTTGCCTGCTTTGTGTCTTCATCTTAAGCAGTTTGGCCATAGTGTGTCACACTCCTGTGCTTTGGGTGTTCAAAGTCCTTTCTGGTCCCTTCAAGCAGGTTTTGTGTGGTGGGTTTTTTTGTTTTTGTTTTTTTTTGGGGGGTTTTATTTGTTTGGGTTTTTTTTGTTGTTGTTGTTTGTTTGGTTAGTTTTTTGGGGGGATTTTGTTTGTTTTGTTTTTTTGAGTTTGTTTTATTTGTTTTTGTTTTCTTTTCATTTTGGTTTTTTTTTTTTTCCAAGCTGCAAAGCAGTGTAGTGGTGAGAAATATCCTCCGCACCCTGATGTTGTTTTGGGATCGTCCACCTGCATTTGCGTGGCCCCAGCTCCACTCACTGCTGCCTTGTTTCCTCCCTGATCCTGTTCCTGCTGACCTGTATGTGCTTGGATGAGCTCTGGAAGTGCCTGGTTTTGTAGGACAGATAACAAGGGGCCCACTTGGATTGCGGTGTCACGCCAGGTGCTGTTGTGAGTCTCAGCACTGCTGTGCTATTCCTCCTGCCACTGGATTGGATTCCATCTTTGATTTGCTGGCTGTGACACCCTGCTGTCCCATTTCCTTGCCTCTCCTTGTATCCCTTCGTGCTGCAGGCCTGGAACTGTTGGAGAGTTGCTCCTTCCCAGCGGCTGTTGAAGCTGCTGCTCTGGTGATGTCAGAGGGTTCCACCCATCAGGCCTGATGGCAGCTCATGTAGCTCTGCAGGCCTCTGGTTGTAAAGAGGGGCTGGTGCCTGCCCAGGAAGCTGGGGCTGAGAGCCATCTCTGCAGAAGGTGTGTCCTCAAGGAGCTGTGTCACCAAGGAGTTCTGTGAGGAAGTGAGAAGGCTGTGTAACGTTTGTGAGAATGAGGAACCCCGTGAAGTTCAACAAGTCCAGGTGCAAGGTGCTGCACCTGGGTCGGGGCAGTGCCAGGCATGAGTACAGACTGGGAGAAGAAGTCATTGAGAGCAGCCCTGAAGAGAAGGACTTGAGGGTTCTTTTGGATGGAAGGCTGGACGTGAGCCAACAGTGTGCGCTCGCAGCTCAGAGGGATGTCCTGGGCTGCATTGAAAGAGGAGTAGTCAGCAAGTTGAAGGAGGTGATTCTCCCCCTCTACTTGTGAGACTTCACCTGGAGCAGTGTGCCCAGGTCTGGGGTCCTCAGCACAAGAAAGTTGTTGACCTGTTAGAGAAGGTCCAGAGGAGGCCATGGAGGTGATGAGAGGGCTGGAGCACCTCTGCCATGGAGATGGGCTGAGAGAGCTGGGGAAGAGAAGGTCCTCATTGTGGTACCTTAAGGGGGCTTATAAAAAGGAGGGAGAAGGACTTTTTATATAGGTAGAGAGTGACAGGACAGGGATAAAGTTTTTAAACTGATAGAGGCAGGTTTAGATCAGATTTTGGGAAGAAATTCTTTGCTGTGAGGGTGGTGAGACCCTGGCACAGGTTGCCCAGAGAAGCTGTGGCTGCCTCTTCCCTGGAAGTGTTCCAGGCCAGGTTGGATGGGGCTTGGAGCAACCTGGGATGGTGGAAGGTGTCCCTGCCCATGGCAGAAGGTTGGAACAAAGTGGTCTTTAAGGTCCCTTCCAACACAAACCGTTCTGTGATTCTGTGAAACAGGATGTTCTCAGAGAGCTTAGAGACTCGGGAGACTGGACCCCTCTCTACATAGGGATGCAGGTGGGATCTGCTCAGTGTCTCACAATAAGTTAGAAGTCAATAAAAGAGGAAGACTGGAAACTGGTCACTCTCCAAATAAGGAAGAATATTCCTGTCCCTCCCGAAGATTTGATGATAACAATGCCAGACAGGATCACCCGGGAGAAGCAGCGAGCGGTTCCAGTGGGTGACTGCACCTGACAGGTTGTCCAGGGAAATTTATTGCCTTCCAGGGGCTGGAATCAGAGATGGCATGGAAAGACTGCCAAGAGAGCTAAAAGGTCAAGATAAAGTTCAGGGGATTACTGGTTACCGTTGCAGAAAAATAATAAAATAGTAGTAAAAAACCAAGATAAACATGAAACCACCATCTTTTCTCTCCCATTTTACTACAGGGGATTACCTGCTCTGCCATGGAGCCCCCCCCTCATTATCCTTCTCTGACCTTGGTGGGGTTTTTCCCTATCCTCTCTCTATCAGGTGTTTTTTACCCTTTCTTAAATAAGTTTCTCCAGTGGTATCAGTTGCTTCACTGATGGGCTCAGCCATGTCCTGTGGTGGGTCATGGTGGAGCCACCTGGAAAGGGCCTGGGGCAGCCCTGACCTCCTCCTGCAGAGGCCCTTGTAGAACCTACCACTAATTAGTGATTTTTTAAATTATTATTTATTTATTTTTTTTTGGTCTTAGGCTGTAACCTGTTCTTTAGGGGCTTTTTTGTTTTGTTTTGTCAGATACATCTGGAAAGCCCAGTGAATCCAAAGCTTGTTCAGAGGGTATAGGTGGTAGTGTGTCTTGTTTGTGGGTGGGTAGGTTGGTTTTAGATGCTCCTAAGGAATCTCTTCTGTTGGAAGTTTGCTTTCCTCATCAGATGTAATGAGGCATTTTGTTCTAAAATGTTCTGTGAAAAGTAGTTTGAGCTTCTTTTTGCATGAAATGTGTCCTGAAGTTGGGTATGCTTGGGATAACTGTTTTCCCCAAGTTTGCAGAGCAGATTTTTTTTTGGTAAACTGCTGGCCTATAAATTTGAAATTTCAGGGTTCAGCGTTTTTTACATCATCCTTGCAAAGTGAATGATAGTTTTCTGTGAAGGTGTGACATTGGGGCACCAGCAGTGGCCTACTTTAAAGAAAAAATGGAAAGGATTTGAGATTTTATGACAAATCATGAGACATTGGTGCAAAAAATTGTGGAAAATGCTCGTATGTGAGAACAGGGTGGATTCAGGAATATGATAGAAAAACTTGGGCCTTTTGAAAGACAGAAATCATAGAATCATAGAATTTTAAGGGGTTGAAATGGACCTTAAAAATCATCTAGTCCCAACCCCCCTTGTCCTGTGCAGGGACATCTCCCACCAGATCAGGTTGCTCAAGGCCTTATCCAACATATCCAAATATTTGCAACTAATGGCACAGTTACTTCTAAAATTTTTTTTTTTTTGGTACTGTTACATTTAATCTAGTGTGTGTTCTGCTATATAAGGTTTGTTGAATTTGGTTTGGAGACCCTTAGGAAAAATTTGGGTGCTTTAGGGTTGCCTAGTGAATATTGTAACCTCTCAACACTGCAGTGGATCAGCAGAATTGATCCATGTGAACTAAACTGTCCTTCTGCTTTGAGTATTTTGTGTGTATGTGTGGATTTAGTTTGGTTAGGGTTTTTTGAGGGGTTGTTTTCTGTGGGTTTTTTGTTGGGTTTTTTTTTTTTGTGACTGTGTCTTTGAGAAGGTACCCACAGTGGTATAGGACAGAGAAATCCACAACATAACCTTTTGATTAAAAGGGTAAGATTCCACAGAAGTAAACAAAAATGAACTATCCCTTATTCTGCTAAACTGTGTAGGTCTGGCCCTGTGATTCAGGGGAGGTGGGGTGGTCTCTGAAAGGAGAAATGTCAGCCCAAAGGCTGGGCCAAACCAGTTAGAGCCACATAAACCTGTTAAAACCATATTTAATTCAGTGAATTGAGTTGTAAAGCTGATGAATTTAGTGCTTAACATTGAGGCACCTGCTGTGGGGTTTTCCTTATTAGGAGAGGTCTGAAGAAGGAACTGTATTTATTTATTTACTGGATATTTAGAAGTCAGGTGCAGGTTTGTTCTTCTATTTTAGAAGCCATTTCATACCCTGTGGAGAGATGTACAGAAGGAGTTGTGCCATGGGACAGGGAGCCTTCTTGCCTCTGTAGTGTGTCCAGTATGATGTTTTTGTTTTCCTGGTGACATTTTACTTTGTCACTACATGCCAATAAAAAGGCCAGTCCTGTGCTGGAGTACACAGATGCAAAGATTCACAAAGATGAAAAAAGATAGACTGGTAATCAGAGGAGTTTTGCAAATGAGGTTTTTTTTTCCACTGTGTTACAAGAGCTGCCATGAAACAGGCAAAGGAAACTTTAGGAATTAGAGTGGGTCGTTATGCCCTGCTGCTGGATCACTAACCAGCTATTCCAGGTGAACTCGTGAGGAATTGCTGTCAGGAAGGCCCATGTGTTGGTCAGTTTATGAGCTGTCACAGCAAAAACAAGTCCAGTGCACCTCTCCAGCCAGAATCCCTGACATCCACAGGACAATGATTGTTGACAATCCTAATCCACCACATCAGTGTTGTTGTAATAATAATAATAATAATCATCAGAATCTTTTTTAGCAAGCCGTGTTCTTGAAAAGGGTGGGATTCTCCTTGCTGGTTTTAACTGGCTTTCTCTAAAGTGGGTCGGGTTGGCTCTCTGTTGGCGTTCAAGCTGATCTCTTCCTTACAGGCTCTTTGGGTTTCTCTCTCTGGTGTTTGTCCTAAAACTCCCTTTTCACGTCAGTTCTGCATCTTGCAGTCATTCCTACCCATCTTTGCATGTGCAGGAGCGATCCAGGGAGACCTCAGCCTCACAAAACCAGGGCACAATGTCTCCAGAGCTCTGGGAATGCTGCTCTACTATTTTTGGAACCAGCTCCTATTGCTTCTATAATAGGAAGGCTTCTGGAAGCTTTCTCCTTACTCTCGTCCCGAGGAAGTGGCCTTTCAGCTGAGCTTTCATTAATTCAGGATCTGCACGGCAAAAAATCAAATCTAGTTTTATACTCTAAATAATTCAGGCGTGGCTGGGGGGGGGGGTCACGTGGCCCCGAGTGTGGTGTGTTCAGTGGGTGGTTTTGCCCACACCCCGTAACCCGAGGCCGCAGCAGCCGCGGCTGGTTCGGGGGTGCTCGGCCACCCCCCGTTTGTCATTCGGGGCACGCGACAGCGGCGGGCAGTGCCAAGGCAGCTTTCTAGAAAGCAGAGGGGACGTGTGATCTGGGGGTGGTGGTGATGGGGGGGGGAGGGTGTTTGTCACCAGTGCTGCCCAGCGAGGGATTTACTGGTTTTGTTTTCCTCTTGGATCAAGGAGGACAAATCTAATGAGCCAGTTCTTAACTTCTTCCCCGTTGAGCAACGGGTGATGTCCTTTCCCAAATCGTGCGAGGCAGCTGAAACCTTTCAGGAATAGTTGAACAAGGGAAACACTTGTGATATTATTTTTTTTTCCAGTACTCAAAATACAGAGTTAAGAGGGTGCAGCAGAGCTTGTCTTTCCTTTATTTTCTCTTTCCCTTCTGAGGTTTTCCTTTTGAGGGGGCGACTTAGTCCTTCCAACGCTTACCCCACCTAGAGAGAAGGCAGGATTGCTGCGAATGCGAAGCCTTTCATTCTTCATTGACATGATCTTGGAAGGAAGACAGGTTCTCCCTGTAGTGCTTCATTAGAATAAGCATTTCATATGCTTATCAGTACAGCAAGTAGCGCTGCTTGACAGCAGTGGAGAGTCAAATGTTGCCTTGGAGCCCTACACGCTCATTTCCCCGCTTCCGAAACACTCTGCATTCTGCCCACTGTGCATTCAGAAGCACTTCCTTGAAAGAAGCTAAAACCCACTTTGTAGCAGGCACCTTTTTCAGCACAATTCCAGGTGCGGATTGGAGCTGGCTGAGTCCAAGCTGAGTTGCTGAGAACTTCATCCTGCCGGGCTTTGTGAGTTCCTGCTAGGTCTTGGGGGTAAGTGGGTCAGGGAGCTGGCCACTTCTGGGTTAATTCTCTCCTAGTTTCAGCTCCCTGGGCTGCTTCAGGTGAGAAATCAAGTGGGAAACCTGTGCTGATAAAGGGAAAGGTGTGAATGAGCTGGAAGGAGAAGAGGGATGAGACCTCAGCATGGCAGGAATTACAGTGACTGGAACAGCCATGGGGCTGCACAGTGTTTTGGAGCATCCATGTGTTCCCTGCTGACATGGATGTCCAAGCTCAAATTTAGAAGAGAATCACAGAATTATTAGGGTTGGAAGGGACCTCTGATTACACAGGAATGTGTCCAGAGAGGAATGTCTCCAGAGAGGGAAAATCCACGACCTCCCTGGGCAGCCTGTTCCAGTGCTCTGCCACCCTTAATGTAAAGAAGTTCTTCCTCATGTTGAGGTGGAACTTTGTGTTTTAATTTATGGTCATTGCTCCTCATCCTGTTGCTGGGAACCGATGAAAAGAGTCTGGCACCATCATCTTGACACCTACCTTTGAGATATTTATGTGCATTGATGAGATCCCCTCTCAGTCTTCTCCAGACTAAACAGGACCAGCTCTTGCAGTCTTTCCTCATAAGAGAGATGCTCCAGACCCCAGATCGTCTTTGTGGCCTCCACTGATTCCCCTTATGTGGGAATCTTCAGATTTCAGTTCAGTAGCTGCTCTGTCTGGTGTGATCCAGGGTACAGAGCATGGATGGGAGGAAGGGAAGGGCTGGAGTAAATTTGGTGGCTAAATGAGCCAAGACAATGGTAACAGGGTCTTGCTTTACCAGCTCTGGTTCCTGGTGCCTAGAAGAAGTCACATCATCTGGTTTTGGTGTGTGAGTGGACACAGGAAGCTCCCCCACATTTATTCCAGCTGGAGCCCCTGTGGCAGCTTTATTGTTTTTAGATTAGATAACACCAGATCTGTGCAACTTTATCATTTTTGACCATCAAACAGTGGGGAAGCTGAACACACAAGCCAAATTATGTCTGTGTTGGCTCCTTTAGTGTCAAAAGGCAGTTTTTTAAGGTGTTTTAAATAGGAAGATATTACATGAAGGATGGTTAAAAGGGAAGGGTTGTGTTCCTACAGGTATCTAAGAGGCTGAGTATGAGGATTTGGTGTATCATCTTGCTGTGCAGCCTAGTCTGGGAGCTGCTGTGGATTGTTCCCAGTGGGAGTATGGGATGAGGAAAAGCTTTCTGCCAAAGCTTCTTGCTTAGGAAATTCTGGTGCTGCTGTAAGTGTTCTGGCGGGTGTTTGGGAGGGAGGGAGGGATGACTAGGCTGGGAGATGGCAGAATTGCCTGTCTGGTGAAATATGGTTTTAGAGACAAGTATCATGTAACAACCTAAACTTGAGCTCAGTGGTGGGGGAATGGACTTGGAACTCTGTTCTTGCAAGAAAACAAAACCCTATATCTTTATAATAAGGCCTCAGCACCGTGTTGTTCCCCCCCCCCCCCATCATAATGACTGTTTCTTTATTAACTCCTCTGAGTTCCCCTCTGAAACACTTGAGGCTGCTTTCTCCTGCATCCTGGCTGTGCTGCTGCTCTTTGCCCAGCTCATCCAGTGCCATGTCCCTGTGGAGCATCCTAAGGCTTGCCCTTGTGTGGAGATGGGGTGGTCAAATGTGTTTTCACACATGTTTTTACCAGCAGGGTGATTGCTGCTCAGATCCAGTCCCAAGGCCACGGCCTCCTTTCTAGAAAGTAAATTTTCTGAGAGGATGTGCCCACCCTTTGAACTCCTTTGTTGATGGGTTACTGTTGCTACAGCTAAAACACACTTGTTCTTTTGGTAAAGCTTTAGTTCAAAATATCAAAAGCTTTAGTGCTTTTTAATGCTGCACAGATGAGGAGACCTTGACCCCCCCCTTCATCCACTCTGGCTGAGTTAATACATTTGTTTTCCTGAGCTGCAGCAGCATTCAAACCTGAAGATAAGAGGGGGAATTCTGTGGGACCGAAGTGCCGTCCGTGGCTGGGAGGATGTGATGCTTTACTGCTGCCAAAATCCGAGTCCTTCCCACATCTTGTGTATGAAGGCATATGTTTGGGGGTGGCTTCAGAAAGGGAGAACAACACCATTATGTTTTTAACTTCCTCTCCTGTTTTGTTTCTCTGTGCATCTGTATTTCAGTTTTTCTCTGTGCAAAACTAGCAAATCGGCTGAAGCACCTACTGCTAAAGATCAGCCTTGGTACAGAAACAGTGGTAATTAAAAGGCAGTAAGTATCTTTGCTAGCTTGGATGCTGATTTTTTTTTTTTTTTATTTTCCTTCTTTTTTTTCTTTTTTTTTAAATTCACAAGCACAGCTTTTTACTCCTCACACAGTAGGAATTTGTCAGGGGCTTGCTGGCATTAATAGACTATTTCAGCTCTTTTCTATGGCCCAGCAGCTATAGAGGAGGGGAAAAAGCATGCTTTGTATGGAGCTGTGGTTGGAGCTGTGCTGCAGTGCCCATCTGAAGTTGGCTGGGTCTATTTTGCCAGCTTTTGCCTCCCTCTGGTAGGTGCTGGTCCCTTCCTAAACACATGACATCCCACTGTATGATTCCTGTGCTTGGATCAGGGTTGTGGCTGCTCCTGACCTGAACCTTCTTTTCATGGTTTTGCTTCTCGAGCTCTTCACAAGATACCTTTGGGTTTCAGTTTTTTGTCTGGCTTTTATCTTTTACTTCTCAGTTGATCCCCAAAGGAGTAGGACTAGCACAAAACATGTGGTGTTTCTAACCAGGGATACATGGGAGGGAGTTCTAGCTCTTGAAAAAGTGAGTGGCATTCTTGAAATGGTGTGGTTGCGTTTATTTGGGTGTGGATATAATCATGTTTTTTGTGATACAGCTCCTGCTGAGTCTGAAATGCTAGTGTCAGTAAAGCCAGAAGGAAAGCCAGACAAAAGCTTGGAGAAAAGTCAGGATTTCAGTGCCTCTTACTGATGGTTCATGGGAAAGTAACGATTTTGTGTTTGATTTTCCCAAAGCACTAGGCACATGCTTTTTTTTTTTTTTCCCCTCTGTGAATTACTGTTTGTGAAAATGTATTTTACAGCTCACAAAACATCAGAAACAGCTGATTTTTGTGCCTAGGTTTTGCTCGTAGGGGTAGGTCCTTGTTACAGACCCTGGGTAGTCTAATGAAAGTGGTGTTTAACTACAGAGTTTCAATTTCTGCTGATCATGGCAGCCTGACTCCTGGTATTCCTGAATTCCTGGAGCTGAGGACATGCTCTCATCCCCCTGCTCTGCCAGTGCAATGCCTCCTCCATCTTCTCCACCCGACACGTTTCTTAGCCTTGTGTAGAACTCAGCAGAGATTTCTCCATGAGGACTGGAATGTGTTTATATAATATTTTATATATTATTTTAGGCTCCTGCTACTCAAATGTAGGCAAATGATTAACCTCTCCATCACCATCAGTAGACGAATCGTGGAATTGCTGTAGCAGAAAGTCAAATAAGATGGGTCTAAACCGGCTTCTGTTTTTTCCTGCCTGGAAAATTCATCCTTCGTGGCTTTCTCAGCAAGTGTGGCTACCAAGAGCAGCTTTTCCAGGCCAGGAGTGTTTAGTGGGAGCACTGAGCTGGAACCACACTGGTCAAGCACTGGTTGGTGTGTAGGTTGGGGCTCTTCTGTGTGGGAGGTGTTGGGAGGGGGTTGATGTGAGAGGCTCCATCTCTGCAAAAGCAGGGGTAGGGCAGCAGCAGGAACACTGGGCAAAGCTGCTGAAAAGGAGAGAACAACCTGCTGCACTAAATCACAGATCCCCTGGGGACACAGCTCTATGTTTAGCATCCTCAAATGGCATTCCTTTATTACGGCATCATTGAGCGTGGTCCTCTAGAGAGGAAGCAAACGGTCTCTAAAACAATCTGCTGGCAACTCGGGCTGGAGCATTTGAGGTTTTCCAGGGCTCTTCTGCTGTGTCACTCTTCCCTTTAATGTTCCAGCTCGAAGGTTGTTGTTCTTTTGCCATCAGAGTCCGTTAAGGCGCCGGTAAGAGTATCTGCTCCAAGGACAAGGTGTAGAAGGCAGTGAGAACAAGAGATACTGCAGAGCAGTGTTGTTTTTGGTGTAATCTGCCTTATCAGCATGTGATGCAAAGACAGGGCAGTTTTCACAGGACTTGGAGGCTGCGTGGTGACATGTTTTCTGTCCTTTATGAAATCCACCACGTTATTTTGATTAGAACACTAACGTAACTCCTGGCAGCCTCAAATCTTACTGCCAGCAGCTATTTCCCTCCAAAGCCCGGTGCAGTGCTAACAAGCAGAAGGATCTCGTGTGTCCTGTTTACGAGGAGCTCTGCAGACGGAGGTGTTCCGTGGGAGGTAACAAGGTAGCGCTGTAGCCGTGTATAAAAGGTGGAAAAATGTTGTGTGTGCAGACAGGCTGTTGTGTTAATTTGTGTTTGATGGTGTTCAGAAACTCCAGCTGCAATAACGGCATGATGACGTTAAGTTCTTTTATATCTAAACATATATATTTTGTATCTGTGCATGCACATATGTGTATATATATCTTTTGTCTCGTGGGAAAGTCCGTGTTTGGATCATCGGTGCTTCAGCTGCTGCTGTACTTGAATGTGATTTCCTTATGTTTGTTCAGTTTTTAGGTGGCAGAGACACGGTGAAGCTCTGTGTGGGGCAAGGAGAGCTGATGGGGGAGCCTGGGGTGTGACCCAGGATGGATTGGCTGTGACGGCGTGCCTTAGCTGGAGAGGTAGTTACCATGAAGAGTTCCTGCAGAGCTGGCCTCCACAGGGAACCGCTGAATTCCACATCCTCCACCTTCCACCAGGTCAAACGGTATGAACAGGCTGGCCTGCCTCTAGCTGACTATTCAGCACTGGCTGAGCCTTCTCCTTGCTTTCCTATTGTCTTGTCACTCAACTGTTCGGTCTGAATTCTTCCTTTCGGATGGTGTTTAAGTGAAACGCTGTAGTGGCTTAAGGGCAGAAATGTTCTTTTGACGTTTTTATTTGATAATGACAACTTCAGATTCCCTACAGCTGGCAGGGTGCTTGGAGAAATCCTTGGGTTTTTTAGCAACAGCTGTAAATTAGTTTGGGAACACGACTTTGAAGTAGAACTTAATTGGCGAGTGGCTCGTCAGAGGAGGCTTTAGAACACGCAGTCAGCTTAGAGCAAGTGGAAATGCTGGCACTCATTGTTGCGGTTTGTCTTACTATGGAGTAAGTAATTAGATTAGTTTAAGCTCAGATTTTACATTGCTCACTCTCCTGTGTCTCTTATTAAGAAGAAATGCACGATTGATTTCAAACACTTGTGCTTATGTGACAATTAAGTGAACGCCTCTCACTGTGTCTCGTTATAGGAACACCGGGCAGAACAACTTGTCCTTATGCAAATGCAAGAACATGCTGGTTTCTTTGAGTTCAGACTACTTCAAAATATATGTTTCTTCTTTTTTTTCTGAAAGCAAGGCTCCTAAACTTCCTCAGCCTGGCGGAAGAGCGCCAGCTTTTCGGTTTCCAAAAGCTGTGTGGGTTTAAAGCAAACTTTTAACCTTTGTTCTTTGTGGTTGTGTAGACAGCATATACTTGCTATGTTCGTCTCATGGTAATTTAGTGCTGGAAAAGACTTCCTGGGTCACCCAGCTCTTTGCTTTCCCAAGCAGTAGCTCATAATCCCTTTTGTGAACTTAGTCTAGCCTAAAAACATTTACATCTTTTCTTACATCTCTTCTTCTCTCCTCCAGTTTATTAAGCCATTACTGAAGATGACAGATCTAGCTGTGCAATTAGGAACCTTCTTTTGATTCCCAGGCTAAGCATTCATGACAGTTTACATGCTTATTTGAGTTTCTGTTCCTTTATTTTCCTTCTGCTTTTCTTCCCACTTCTTATTTTCAGTGGTTTACCTCTCTTGCTGCATTCTGTAAAATGGGGTTGTGACCCTCACCTGTGGTTTTGTGGTGCTAAATGACCCAAGTTTTCTCAAGTAGCTTCTTGAATAACAACTGTTGTTGTCCTCAGTGTGGATACATCTCAGTCCTGGCTAAAATTGTCTGCTGTGCTCCTGGGCAGATGTGGCTGGAGGGTTTTCTTGCTGCTGCCTCAAATGTGTGACAGTGTCACCTCTACTTACTTGTTTTGTTTCTATGGTGGCCAATTCACCTTAGTTACTTCCAGAACTCCTTGGTGTTCCTCTTGCTGGTGCATCACTGCCTGTATTTCAAAACTCTCCTCAGTTTCTGTGACTTGTAGCTTTGTGCCTCTGCTGTTTTGGAACTGCCTCCAGTTCTGTGGGTGCAGTATTTGTGCTGAGGTCATTCCCAACAAAATCAGATGTTCCCCAGGCTGATTCTTGAGGCATGTCTTTGGTTTCCAAGCTGGTATTTTCTTATTCAGCATCACCTGGGGCTGTCTGCTGCTAAGCCAGCTCCTTTGTCTGTTTTCCCATTCCCCTGCCAATCTGTCTTCACCAGTAAATCTCTTTGTGCTCTCTGAAGACCATGTGAGTAAGATATAGTAGATTTGTCTAAAAAGATCACTTTTTTTTGAAAACCTTGAGGTTAGTCTGGCATTTTGAAGTATTCCCTCTTCTCCCTTTTTCTCTGTGTCACATTAATCCTCTTTGCTTGCAAAGCACCTTTATATTGGAGTCAGAATACCAGCCCTGGAGAGGCTGCAATCATTCTCCCTTCTCTTTCTCCCCTGCAGTGCCCCCTCCAATGTGCCACATGTTTATTATCTCCCATTGTTGCCTTTCAAGAGGTTTATAAATCCTGTTTCTTGGCCTGCAGTGCGTGAGCCTATCTGTTTTGGATTCTAAAACTGAGATGAGCCAATCCTCACAATTTTTATGAAGCTCTTTAATCCTCCCCCTGCCAATGTTCTTGTTCAGATTAACGCCTGGGCTTTTGCCCTCACGATCGCAGTTACCACCCCTCTTTAAAAATGATGCAAAGTCAATTTTGGTATTTTGTGTAGCACTTGGAATACTCTTAATCTCTGCCCTGCCCTTGCTTGCAGCCTTGTTTCTCTCCCAGTCCTTTCTCACAAACTGAGGAACCTTTCACTATTTCTTTATTTTTAAATATCTCTGCAGTGACCTAACACTGCACCACTTCTCATGTTTATCCCTAGACTTTTTGAGCTCCAAGATACAAGTTTCTAAGTGATGTGACTTGAAACCCGCGTCTGCTTCTTGTATCCTTCACGAGAAAGGATCACATCCAGTTGGAGTTTCTTCAGTTCTTGTTTGGGATGTGTTCTTAATAATGAAAACACCTTTTGGCTCCTGGAGAAATCTGTCTGCAGTGAAATCTTCTGCACCACATCTTGAACATCATGAACCAGTTCCTTTCAGTCTTGAGTTTCAAAAGAGCAACCTTATGACTTGCCTTCAGATGTACTTTCACTTATTCTTTTCTTTTGAACGCCGAGTCTCCGACTGATCGTGTGGTCCAAGGTTAATTTCTACAACCTTTCATGTGTTCTCATTACAATATGCACAAAAATGAAGGCTATAAATAGCATCACTTTGTGTTGGTTCGTTAGCTGTTTGAAGAAATACATGTTGTGCTATGATGTGAAGAAAGGTCTTGGTCCTGTTGCTGTTAATAAATCAGAAAACAAATGTTAAAGTAAGAGAGGTAAAAGACTTCCAGAAGGAAACATATCACGTATCTGTGCTGCTCTGGGCAGTTTTAAGCAGAAGATCTATAAAACCACCACTGTTTTTCTTACTGTCCTTCTGTGATTTCTTCTCATCTCAGCCTGTTCCACCACAGGCACGCGTGTCGTCCCATCATCTTTGAGCTACGTTTTTCTGGAGCAGCTTATAACCTTGAACACCAAATCTGTCAGTTCATTTTGTTCCCTTTTGCTTTATGTCATCCATGTGTCATCTCCAGTGTGGTTGGGAAGCAGGGAGCAGGGGTTTGAGGTTCCTGAGGCTCAACAAAGAACCGCTTCTACGTCACTCGCTTCACGGTAAGTGCTTTTATACAAAAGCCTGGCAAAGCAGTGGCACTTCTTCCTGTATAAAATTTAGAAAGTAGCCCAGTTGACTGTGCTTTACATTGAAGAGTGTGTGTGTGTTTAGTGTAAAATGTGTCCAGAACATTAACAGGTGGGAGCCCTCGAACTGGAGTGGTGTGTGTTGGGCTTGGGTGTGTGTTGTGTCACCTGAAACCTCTGCGTGGTGAGGATGATGGACTTCATGCCTGTGTGCAGCTACATTTGGGTGTTGTCTACCCCAGAGTCAGGTTATTTGAACACCTGATGGGGTGAACACTCAGTGTTAGGTGTTTACTTTGCATTTACTTCCTCAGCTCTTTTGGGCCAGCTCTGCCCCACGTTTTTGGCTTGCCTCCGCTTCCCCCAGGCTGGCCACTTGGACAGAGAGCTCTCCCTCAGCAGCCAGATACCTTCTGTTTGCCTTCAAATCCCGTAGTAATCCTTGCTGGCTCTCTGAGAGATGCAAGAGGCATTTTGCAGGCGCTGGGAGGTGGGTCTGGAGCAGCTGCTGCTCCAAGGGAGTGGGTTTTCTAGAAATCAGATGCCTCCACAGCTGCCGGAGTCGAACCCGCCCCGGCTCTGGAGCGTCGTGCTTCCCAACCCGCCCTTCTGCGAGCTTGGACACTTGCCACGTGCCAGAACAAGCTCCAGTGAGCAGCAGAGCCTCTTCCATCCCGACTGCTCAGCCGGGACTTTCCCGCCCCGGCAGAATCCGTGGAATGCCTTTGAAGCAGCTCTCTGTCTGCTCTGCCTTGCCCTGGCAGTGCAAAGGGGATGGAAATGGTACTGGAGGTTGAGCCCAAAGGACCTACCAAGCCCTTCCAGAAATAACAAGTGGTTGACCATGGTTAAGTCGCATTCAGTGCTCAGTCCTTGCTAATTGTCAGTGTCCTTTGCAGAGGAGCTGAGTCCTGTGGACAGAGAACTGGGATGCCAGGGAGGAGAAAAGCCTTGCCAGAGGTTATGCTTGGTGTGGGTTTTTATTGTTTTTTTTTATTTTTTTTTTTACTCCTTTTTTTTTTTTTTTTTTGGCTTCTTCTGCCTTCTGTTAGTGTGTCCTGAGGGTTTTTTAAGAGTTGTAGCTGGCACTGGGTGTGCAGTCAGCAACGCGAGAAACTTTTGTCGACTGCAGTTGGTGTGTTTAAAAGAAGAAATCCACAGGAAACTTGGGGGTTTTGATGGAAATTTTTCTCCTTAACAAAACCTTCCGCTGCTTTGCCCAGAAAACTTGCAGTGTGAATATGCTGTTTGAGAATATTGTACTTCTTGTTGTTGTTGTTGTTCTTGCTGGCCAGAGGAAATGTTTCGGCTTCACAAGGGCATCATCAGAGTCCCTGACCTGGGGGCATTAGGGTTCTCTGTGGGCCTCACAAAGGAGTTGTAAAAACCGAGCCTTTTTTTACCAGTTTTCCCTCCAACTTTGGAGTTTCTACTAAAGCAAATGTATTAATTTTTTAGGCTGCTGTGATTTAGAACATATATGAGTACAAAAGGATGCAGGAAGATTCTGGCCAGCTTGGCAAGTGAGAATCATGGAATGATTTGGCTTGGAAGAGACCTCAAAGACCATCTCATTTCAACCCTTCTGCCATGGGAGGGGACATGTTCCACTAGACCAGGGTGCTCCAAGCTCTATCCAGCCTGGCCTTGGACACTTCCAGGGATGGGGAGTCCACAAGTGGGTTATGGGCCTTCCCTTCAGTGGGAAGAGGAGAGGGCTGTGTGTGTGTTTGTGCACATATAAAGGAATATATTTCTGTATCAACAATGTGGAGTAACTAACTTGATAAAACTACAGTGGAAACAAGCTGCAGTTACGACTTAGGAAAACAGCAATGTCATTCCAGCAGTGCAAGTATCCTGTTTTTCAGACACGGCTGATTAGAAATAGAAAAACTGGCCCCTTTATTTCATCAGCTTAAGGATGGAATAACAGCATGAAGGCAGCACTGCTCGTTGTTTCAGTGCTGATCATTCCTGGCAGAATTCTCTCTTATCAGCAATTTAAAACCGCACATTTGGGATTGAAAACCTTTTTATGTGTGCTCTGTGGACTTCTGAAGAGTCATTGTCTCTAAAGATAAAATTAGAAAGCTTGATAACTTTTAAAGGGTGGAGGAAAGCAAACAGAATTATTCTGGAATTAAGTTTCATAGGGAATTGTCAATGACTTCACCTTTTAGCAACTATTTTTGGTGGTTTTAAATATTTAAAAGCTTTACCTGCAGCTGCCACAGTTCTCCACTTGCCAGCACTGAGATGTTGCAAAAATAGGGGAGTCTGTGGGTGGGGACTGGGCTCTGGTTCGTCTTCAAAGCAATTTCTGCTGGGAAGGCTTGTTCTAATTCTAGGAGCTAGAGATGAAATGTGCTGCTGACGTGCAGGGAAGAAGCTGTGTTTGCCTAAAAGTTCATTCTTAATATCCACGGCAAAGTGCGTGTGAGGTGGGGGCTCGTGTTTTCCAAGTGACACTTTCAGGTAAGGTCCATTCCTAAGATCCCTTCTAAGATGGAAGTTCTCTTCCCTGCTGCTGGAAAACTGTGAGGCAGGTGACAGCTGGTCAGGTGGAGTTTGCAGTGTTCTTTTATAGCTGTCTGAAGTTATTAGATGAAGATTTTCTTTAAATCCAGATCCATTAAAACATGTGCAATGAACTGGGTGCCGGATTCAAATGAGGCAATTATTCTGGCAGTAAAACTTCTGAGTAAGGCATAATTTTGTTATGTAAATTATAACTTTTCAACCTTAAATGGTATTGTTGGCTGAGCCAGGGACTAACTGAAACACAGGAGGAAATATAACCTTAAACAAGAAATCTGTGATAGGTGAGGCAGAACTCTACCCTTTGTCTTTCTCCATAGACCAGAAATAGCTGGGAGCAGCTGAACCAACTTTGCTGGCTAAACGTGTCCCCTGAGCCTGTTGGGGTAACCAGTTTGGTCCTGTTTTCATTCTTATAATACCTGGTCTCACCTTCATTTGCAGCTTCTCTTAATGAAGGGTGTTGAGCCGATTGTCCTCCCGGATTCCTGAAAACTGCTTGAAGAAAGCCTTTTATGAACAAGCTCAGCTCATTTTTCAAACACCTTGGCATGAAAACTCATGAATGAAATTTGATCTTCTGCTCCTGGCTCAGGAGATTTCAGCATGCAAATCTTGTATTTAATTGCATTCACCTCTTCTCCCCAGGGTACGGTGGCGGGCGGCCACCGGAGCTTTTTCTCTCTCTCTAATCTTGGAAGCACAGCTCCAGAATGTCCTTCTGGAAGGGAAGGGAGGGCTGCAGGCACTGTTCCCTGCAGCAGTTTGCTGCAGTGCTTCACCTACTGCTCCTCTGGGCCGGGCTTTGGCCAGGGCGCATCGGGGGCCTGACCCTGCTCCATTAAAGTGCAGACAAAATGAGCCAGACCCTGTGGAAAATGAGGCCGGAGCAAACTCCAGCAGCCTTGATCTCCCATGTTCTCTTTGTGCATCTGTTTCAGCACCCTGAAGTTCTATTTTTGTGAGATTATTTCAGCTTTTAGCATCCAACTGGAGAGGCAAACAAAATAGCTCAGTCGCGTTTTGCAGAGGAGACTAAACTGGGAGGTGACCCAATTCCAATGAGCTGGAATTAGCAGGCAGGAGGCACAGGGAGAGAATTAACCCAGGAACTAGGTAGGTGTATCTGCAGCACTGAGATCTCGTACCCCCACAGTCTTGTAGGTGAGATGCAGATGGTTTTGGCACTGTCTGGTTGCAAGAATGAGGTGATGGTTTCCCTATAAAAATCCAGAGGGAAAGAATGTAGATAGCATCATCCTTTCCAGGGTCTGCTTCCTGGCCTTCAAAGCACTGCGTGGAGCAAAGGGGCATAGAAAGGTGAAGTAAGCCCTTCCTCTTGATATACCTCCCCCAAGCCCCTGTCTGTGCCTGCCCCTCGCTTCTTATCACTAGGGCCAGAAGGAAGTATCCAGGGAAAGCAATGGTTAAGCAGCATGGCTGCTCCTGGTGCTGGAGGCTTCCTCTGCTTGGGCAGCGTCAGCTGTAAATTTGTCAGACTTTGTAGATGTTGTGCCTTGAGGTTTTTGATTAAAAGCTGTTTTTAGGCTACAAATGCAATGCTTAAGCAACTGTCTTCGTGGTAGCTCTCTGGGGAAACATGTTCAGTGCCTGAATGTGTCCGTGTTGGCTCCTGATGGATGTGGCATTGAACCTGCTGCTCCTCAGCTAGCAAGCACAGATTAGCCCCATATCAAAGTGGAGGCCTTTGAGTGTAACAATTCAAAGATTACCATGGAAACATAATCTATAGTTAGTTCTGTAATATGCTTCTGTGATACTCCTGGGAGAAGAGCCTGGAGTCTCCTGATGATTGCACCCTGTGTGGCAGCGCCCCGGGCTCTGAGCTTTGAATGGCAGGTGACTGTGAGGGTGTGACAGAACAGGGGAGTTGAGCGCTGCTGCTGCAATGTCAGCAGCATCCAAGTGGTCCTTCACAGCTCTTAAATTCCTAACCATGAAAACATGTCCCTGAGAGTGGGTCTCTTCAGCTGTACATGATGCTTCTCTCGCTTTTGGGGGAGTATCTGATGTATAATGTAAGGACCCTTATGAGAAAGTCACCAAATTTGCCATTATCAATATTCTAAAGGGTAAGTTTCATTGCCCAGAGAAGCTGTGGCTGCCCCACCCCTGGAAGTGTTCAAGGCCAGGTTGGACAGGGCTTGGAGCAACCTGGGATAGTGGGAGGTGTCCCTGCCCATAGCAGGGGGGTGAAACGAGGTGGTTTTTAAGGTCCAACCCAAACCATTCTGTGACTTTGGGTGGTATTAGGAATTTAGATACCCACTGGGGTCTCTGGTGAATGTAATTACACTTGCTAATTTCCCTTTTCAGCTTTAACTGTACTTTATCTGGACATCCACTATCAAACATACTCTTTTCAGGAGACAAACTCCATGACCTTTGTGTACCTTACAACTGGATTAAGGAACGAACGGGCAGAAGGATGGCTCTAACTCTAGAATGAACCACTAGCTATGTTTTCACAACTGAAAAACTCCAGGATTTCTCCTTGCAACAGATTTATCTAATGGGAAGTTCTCTTCTACTGCAGGAAGTTCTCCAAGGGTGGATATTGGAGATTTGGTTGCTGCGTTTTCCTTTCTCATGTGGTTCTTCTTGAGGTGTGGGATGGTGCCTACCCTGGGCCACCTTCTCTAATTCCAGACAGGCATATTTTGCAACTATAACTTCTCCCCTTTCTGTTTTTCCAGGGTCTCTGGTATGCACTTAAAGCCATATCTCAAGTTACAGAAGAAAGAGCGATCCCCAGAAATAAGCCAGGATTCCCTGCGAGGCCACCAGGGATCAGCTCAAGGAGAAAAATACACCACCTGCACCAAACTGAGCGTTTTCCCAAAACCCTCCCTCGTGACTCCATCTCAAAAGCTTCTGGGGATTATTTATCCAAATACTATGTGCAATATGAACGGGAAAGGTCCAGCGGATGGTCCAAGTGCAAGGGAAAAGAAGAACGCCCTGTCTGCAACGATCCACCAGGGAGAGGAAGGGGAAGGGCCTCTGGATGTCTGGGCCGTGGTGAAACCTGGCAACACGAAGGAGAAAATCGCGTTCTTCGCGGCCCAGCAGTGCAGCAGCACCAGCCGGGTGGGCTCCATGAAAATCAAGAGCACGTGGGACATCGACGGGAGGACGGCCAAGCGCAGGAAAAAATCGGTGGACCTCAAAAAAGCCAAAATCCAACTGGAAAGGATGAGGGAGGCCAATGCCAGGTGCTCCCAGCCGGAGCCTTTTGCCTGTGGCATCGAGCACTGCTCGGTGCACTACGGGAATGACAGCGGAGAGGGGGCGTTCCCGGGCCGGTCCCTCTCGGTGATAGAGATGGTGGCTTTCCTGGAGCAGCGAGCGAGTGCTTTGCTGGTGGACTGTGCTAAAACCTGCACGGCTGCCCCTGCCACGAGGCCGAGCGCTCAGCCCAAGGGGGCCCTTCCCAGCTCCGACCCTTTTTCCTCGGCCGGGGCGTGCGAGGTGCATGCGGAGCAGCAGGGCGAGCCCGTGCGCGTGCTGGACATGGTGGCCAAGCTGGAGTCGGAGTGCCTGAGGCGCCAGAGCGAGCGGGAGGCCGGGAGCCTCTCCCGGAACAACAGCTTCCGCAGAAACGTCGGGAGGGTGCTTCTGGCCAACGGCACCCAGCCCGAGGGAGAGGCGGGGAAGGGGGTGCCGGGGGTTCTGGCTCAGGGGGATGGCTTGGGGGAGGCGGGGGTGGCAGAGGCTGGATACGGAGGTCGTTGTGGTGCTCTGGGTGACGCCGAGTCGTGGGATGGCGGCGCCTCTGCTCGGCGGCCTTTTCCTTCGGGGCTGGATACCCGGATGGGGAATGTGAATTCGGGACTTGCTCACGCGGTGCTGGCGATGGCAGCCGGCAGGAGCGACACTGAGACACGGATTGAGCCTCCCAGAGCTCTGCTGTCCTCGTGTCCAGCTGCTGCTGGCAGGCTGCCACCAGATCCCTTGCAGAGCAAAAACGCGACTGTTGATTGTACGTCGAAGGAGCCTGTGATTTTCCCAAAGCAGAGCCTGCATCCTGCGAGGAAGGAGCCCTTGTGCATCAGTATATCCGTCACCAAGACCGAGAAGGGGTGCAGGAAAGAGAAGCTCTCCAACTCCAGTTCTAGTGAGGATTCACTCCCGGGGAGGCTGTTTTTCCTGCAGGATGAGCAGCCTGCTGCTCATGAGCAACAGCCACCACGGGAAAGTACCCAAGAGAAGCCAGGAGAAGTAGCCCAGAATGAGGATGAGGATGCTTTGGCATCCGGCAGGTTGTGTGTCAGGAGCAGTGTCCCTACAGAGCCATCAGCCCCCTCTGTCCCTCCCTCAGAAGGGGCCTTGCAAGTACTTGACGCTTCCTGCCTGAAAAGGCAGGTTTCGCATGACTTTCTGGAGACCAGGTTTAAAATCCAGCAGCTTCTGGAGCCTCAGCAGTATATGGCCTTCCTGCCTCACCACATCATAGTGAAGATCTTTGGGTTGCTCCCTACCAGGAGCCTGGTGGCCCTGAAATGCACTTGCTACTACTTCAAGTTCATCATTGAGTACTACAACATCCGGCCTGCGGACTCGCGCTGGGTCCGGGACCCCCGGTACCGGGAGGACCCCTGCAAGCAGTGCAAGAAGAAGTACGTGAAGGGGGACGTGTCTCTGTGCCGGTGGCACCCCAAACCCTACTGCCAGGCCCTGCCCTACGGGCCTGGCTACTGGATGTGCTGCCACCGGTCCCAGAAGGGCATCCCGGGCTGTAAGTTGGGTCTCCATGACAATCACTGGGTCCCCGCCTGCCACAGCTTTAACCGCGCCATCCACAAGAAGACCAGAGGAGCGGGAACCGAAGTGGAAGAGGAATATTAGTGCACATACACTTTTCCTGCGAGATTGTTTGGGGTAGGAGGAGATTCTCATGCCTTGTGCTGTTTACAGTGTATATAATTGTCGTGGTTATTTTTTTTTTTTGTTTGTTTTGTTTTGTTTTCCACAGGGCTATGAAACTGCACATACTCAAACACAAGAGCCTTTACCTTTTAGATTTAAGAGAGCTTTTAGTCCATCTCTGTAAATAACACTATAAAAAAACCCTAATTGTACATACAGAGTCTACAGCTGGCTGAACAAGGTAACCCCCTACAATGCAGCTATCCCAGTGTTGCGGCTATAGGTGTGTGTGTTTTTAAGTGTCTTGTTTCAAAATCTGTATATTCCGCATAATATATGAATGTTTCTGAGAAGAAACTCTAAATAGGTAAAGGTCAACTTGTTTAAAGAAGCTGCAGACAACTTAACTGGACAACCTGAAACTTAGACTATAGAACAGACCCATTATAGTAGCGTGGCAGTGGATTTAAAAATAAAAAAATAAAAAGAGATGAATATTATTGTATAGTCAGAATATAAAAAAAAAAAAATTCTTGTCTACCTTACCCATGTTGTCTGGTTTGGTTTTTTTTTGATTTTTTTTTTTTTTTACATGAATAAAACGTGCATTCTAGATCTGCCTTACCAGACTTTCTCTTGTAAGACTTTTGCCCCGAAA
The DNA here is from genome assembly GCF_003945725.1 of Corapipo altera. Lineage (NCBI taxonomy): Eukaryota > Metazoa > Chordata > Aves > Passeriformes > Pipridae > Corapipo > Corapipo altera. The sequence continues at coordinate 1,490,660 of NW_020884946.1, read as the reverse complement.
TAAAAATGCTGTAAAACACGTGGCAGAAACTTGGTGCTGTGCTGTAGTTCAGATGTGCAGTGAGCTTCCTCTGGCAAACCTGTCCTACTAACAAAGGAATAAAAAAACACCCCCCAAATCTCTATTCCTTGGAGAACTTCCTGCTGTAACATTCACAGATTCCAGCTTTTCCTTTCCTTCCTGTCAGCCCTGCGTGCAGCAGAGGCTCCTGTTGTCGGGAATTCTGGTGCTAGGTGTGTAAAGCTTCCAAAAACAGGGACTTTCCAGTCATCCTGCTTCTTGGCTCTTGTTTGGGCACCTGCCTTGTTCCCTGGAAGCTCCAGGACAGACCGTGGGTCCAGTAGGATGGATGTGGAGTTGCCTTGGCTCTGTGATGTGCTGGAAGCTTTGCCATCTGCTCTGTGTGGAATTTGTCCCTTTCAACAGAAATGCTTGCAGTGCTTCGCCCTGCTCTGCTGCAGCCTCTGGCATCTCATTCCTTGGGTGTGAGTCGGTGCTTTCCAGGGGAATGGTGACGGTTTGTGTTGGGTGAACAGTGATTGCTCAAACTGGGAGTGGGAGCAGAGCATGGCATCTGTTGCAGTATTTCCCTGAATACATTCCTTTCCTGCAATGCTGTGATCCAGACTCCAGTTACACCCCTCTGAGGGTGAGTGGTTTGGAAATCTGGGAATGGACCCTGCACAATCCAGCAGCCACGTTCAGCTCCTGGGAGCTGAGTCAGTGGAGCAGCAGCCCTTTTTCCAGGGAGCCAAATGGAGTGTGGCAGCTGTGCCTTTGCACTGTCCAAGTCCCTTCTCTCCCCACACTTGGTGCTGTTTCTCTGCCCCTTCTCAAGGCACGGATGGACTCCTGGCAGTCACCATTCCAGCTGGAGCAACCAGAATCTCTGACCTGGTGCAAGAAGAGCCAGTGCCACCTTCCTATGGGCCTCATCCCAGGCCTTCCTCTGCCCTGCAAACCCCAGGGGCCACCTGGAAAGGGCAGGAGCTCTGGATGAGGTGGCCCTGCCCTGACTCATCCTGTTGGCACTGGATCAGCAAGGTGTGGAAAACTGCTGGCTGTGGGGGCCAGGCTGAGCTCCCCACCTTCCTCTGCTTCACCTGCACTGGGATCACATGGAGCGACCCACCTGGTTCCGCAGCGAGGACAGAGAGGGTTTGAAGGCAGATGCTTTTATTCTTTCCCTTAACTGTGAGAGAAGGAAAATGGAGCCCTTGCAGCCTGATGAAGTGTGGGTTTGATGAGCTCAGGGAGATTTAAAGGATGTGCTGGGTTTATTTTTTGCCTTTACCTGCTCCTGCCACCCCGGGCGTCAGACACCCCTCCCTGGCTGCTCGGCCTCCCTGCGCTGCAGACATGATGACAACCATGAGGAATGAGACCAGGAATCTAAGAGGAGGGTGCGGCCCTCCTTGTAATCGGCTGGGAAGAGGGAGAGGAAAAGCAGGATCCCTGGTTAATCCATGACTTCATCCCATAACGGGGCGCGGGCTTCACCCGAACTTCCATCTGCTCCCTCCGGACGAGCAGCAAAGCAACTGCCAGGCTGTTGTTTGGCCAAAGCCATTGGCATCAAAGGCCTCCAGCTTGATTTTGATTAAGGGAAAGGGGAAAGAAGCTGCTTTCCTGCCCCCCACCCAAGACTCTGGAAAACCTGAGGCTGAGCAGCAGCGAGGAAAGTCCCTGCGAGGCTGGAACGGAGCAGCAGAGGAAAATATTTTGTAATTAGATAAGGGGGCCAGTGAGGTCATTTTTTTTGGAACAGAGTGTGAGATTTTGGTCACCTTTGTTGAACAAGGGGAAAACCAAGGATAAAATAATATCATTAGGCTATTTTGTTCCTTGGAACAGGTAAATCTGGAGGACAACTTGTTGTCTACCCTGCCCCATCCCTGCCCTTCCCCTGAGGTGGCTGGGGAGCGTGGGCTGGTTTATACATCATTTATTACATTGTTTGCTGGAACTGTCCCTGTTGCACAGCATTGCTGTTAAAAACTGTTTTGCAGAACAAGCTTTTGCATCCAGATGTGGGTTGGTTCTGAGTGTTGCCATGCTGAGCTGCCTGCAGGCTTTTTCTTTCCTAAAAAGTAGTAAAGTGCAGATTTCTGTTTCCTTAACGGATGGTTCAGGGAGAACCCAAGGTCCAGTGAACTTCTTTGTTTCCTACGAGTCAATTAAAACAACAATCCAGTGTTGGATTTACAAAGTTCAGTGTTTAGAACTGAGGACGAAGGACTGCACCATGTGCTTGACTTTCCTGCCTGGGAGCAGTTGGAGTGTCTGGACTGAATTTCCAGATATGCCTGCGAAGAAGTTGTAATAACATTTCCATTGTCTGTGAGCTTCCAGTTTTCATCAAGCTCTGGGACTCTCCTGGCATGGACACCACAGAAAAAGCTGCCCATGGCTGAGGCTTGTGTTTGGGCTCTTGCTCCATCCTGGCTGTTCCTGCAGCAGCTTTTCCCTTTGCTGTGTCTCTGCTCCCTGGGACGAGGTGCTGAGATGCTGCAGTGGAGCTCAGGTCACTTCCTGCAGTTTCTGCCCCTGTGGCAGCCCCTGGAACTGTCATTAGGGCCACGGAGATGCTCCAAGGGATGGAGCACCTCTATTATGGAGAGAGGGTGGGAGAGCTGGGGGTGTTCAGCCTGGAGAAGAGAAGGCTCCAGGGAGACCTGAGAACCCCTTGAGTGCCCCCTGAGTGCCTAAAGGGGCTCCAGGAGAGCTGGAGAGGGACTTTGGACAAGGGCCTGGAGTGACAGGACAAGGGGGAATGGTTTCAAACTGACAGGACAGGATTAGATGGGATATTAGGAAGAAATTCTTGGCTGTGAGGGTGGTGAGGCCCTGGCACAGGTTGCCCAGAGAAGCTGTGGCTGCCCCATCCCTGGAAGTGTTCCAGGCCAGGCTGGACGGGGCTTGGAGCAACCTGGGATAGTGGAAGGTGTCCCTGGCCATGGCAGGAGGCTGGAACGAGATAGTCTCTAAGGTCTCTTCCAACCCAAACCATTCTGGGATTTCACACCTGCACAAAATTGCACTGAAACATCCAACCTCTGTCTCGAGTCCCACTTCTCACACAGTGGGAATGGTGCTGAAGCCTCACCCTGGGCTGTTTCTCTTCCCAGCCTGCCTTTGGCTGGTCCAGGCAACCCTGGAGTAGGGACAGGACTCGGGGCATTATCAGGCTGCTCTCCTGCCACAAACCAGTGTGGGCAGAGGACAAAACCTCCTGCTGCTGGCCCTGCTTAAGCAGAGCTGAGCTCAAAGCCAGGCTTGGCTTTGCGCAGGGGCAGGACTGACTGTGCTGTCACTGAGGCAACAACCTGCCCCCAGCTCTGCGTGCAGGAACCCCAGGTGGCTGCTGCTCCCACTCCTGGGAGTGTAGCAACCAGGAATCACAGGGCATCAGTCCTCCCCCTCAGATACATCACAAAAAATTGCGTGGGAGGGATTGGTTTTCCTCCATCATTCAGCAGCCTGTAACCCATGGGCTGCCAGGCCACCAGGTCCCCAGGGCAGAGCCTGCTCAGCCCTTTCCCATCCCTGTTGCTCAGACACTCACTGCCTCACTTCAACACTTACATCCATAAAAAGCCACATCTTGCATCCTGAAATGACCTTGTAAGGAGGAGCATCTCCCTTTGCACGCAGCAGGAATTCAGCACCTGCAGAAACAAACATCACCCAGCACATGAGCAGCCCCGAGCCAGGCTCACACGAGAGATTTACCTGTTTACATGTACACAGAGGGATGTGTGTGTGTGTGTGTTGTGCAGGAACCCGCCTCCTGCTCCCCTGGAGATGCAGTTATTTTATGTAAGAGTATTTTTTTAGAATGGGTATTGCTTAATTCCACCACTGTACGACTGATTGCACTGTAACAGGTCTGGTCCCTGTGATGCTTTGAAGGCTGGAAATTCTTGTGTACTTTCGCCCAGCACGGTGAAAAACAGACCACACAGAAGTAACAGTTATTAATATACAACTTTAAAAAAAAAAAAAATTACTGTTAAAGATTTATTGCAATAATACAATAAAATTTAGAAAAAAAAAACAAAAACAAACCAACAACCAAACCATTTGTGTTCAGTTACATCGGAAGTTGCGGAGAGAGGCCGCGAGTTTTCGCAGGTGAAAAGCCACCCCTGGGTGTCCCATCTGAGACCCTTTAAAGGCACCTGACTGGGGCTGGGCACCCAAAATCAGGCCCTTTCTTGGCAGCTCAAACTGGCCACCCCAGGTCACTGGTCACGGCCAAAAGTCACGGCCTGAGCTGAAATTCCCGTGTTCGTTCATGCTACGCGAAGTGTTCTGTAAACTCTCAGCTGGCTGCCTTCAAATATCTATAATTACAGATATTCCTGTCCTCCCTCCCTCCCCTGCCCCCCTCCCCCCCCCCCAAACAACCTGGAAAACGTTGATTGCACTCAAGGTTTGGACACACACAGTTCTCCCTCAGCTACACATGTGCAAAACACTTTTAAAAAAAACCGCCACAACTTTTGGGTCCTGTTACAAAAAAGCGTTCCATGGAAAGCCCCACCCCCAACACATTTGAACACCGTCACCGTGCCCTTGTGCACTCTCAGAACGTGACATGGCTGCGAATAAATTATTCTGGAAAACATGGACAGGAAGTATATGGCTTAGAAAAGTTATTGTGTTGGATTTTCTTTCCCTAAGTTCATTCAGTGTACGAAGCTGAGTCATGGCCTGACCTTTCGGGGCTCGAAGTAGCACAAAGGCAGCAACGAAAGAGGGACTGAAATGCTTATGAAAAACAAACAAAAAAAACCCACCAGAAAGGTATTTAGATGGCAGGGTCCAGTGCAAAATAAATGAGCCAGAAGGGGCTGCACAGTATGAGCCCAGTATCCCATACTGGTGTGTGCTGGTTGCTCAGAGCTGCAAAGGATCCGAGAGCTGCAAGTCATAAAGTGCCATGAGCCAACAGTGCCCAAAACCCCCTGGGCCCTGATCAGGCTCCAGTAGTCAAGGGAGCCTGGGCTGTTCTCTTCAAACCAACCCAGCTATTAGACCAAAAGAGTGGCAGGAGCGAGGGTGTTGTCCTCTAACAACATGTCTGTGTTGCTAGTGTGGAGTTAAGGGTCTTTGGTTCAAAAAAAAAAAAAAAAAAAGAAAGAAAAATTAACTACTGACAACAGATGTCCAACCCCAAGGCCAAAGAGAAAGAGCTGCCATACAAGGGATGGGGAGGGGGGGGAGACTCAGTTGGAACCCCCCATGTGGGGTACGGGGCAGAGTGGCAGAAACCCTCCCTCGTGCAGGGAGGGGATGATGCTCTTACCTTGGTTGACCCTGTGGAGAAAACGTCCCAATCCTAAATGTAAACTGCACACTGGGAGTCTCGCTGAGCAGCCCTGTCCATGAGTGCTCCATCCCACAAGGCAGAGGAAGGGGAGGAGCACCTGTCCACCAACTCACCTGTCGGCTTATCCCACCTCCCGTGGTTTCACCAGCCAGCTGCGCCAGGGAAATGAAATCAAACTTCTTGGCATTCAGTAAACAAAAAAACAAAAAAAAAAAACAACCCCACTATAAACATAAAGTAGAACAGGGTTAAAAACACATGTAGTGTGGAGAGCGTGTGACTTCACCAAACTGGCTTGAAATGAGGCTTTTCTAATGCTGAGAAGTGGCAAGACGGTGTTGGAACGGATGGATATTATTGCAACAACACAATCCTGGATCAGCATCGAATGTGGGTCTAGCAGAGAACGTCCAGTGTTTCTTTGGTGTATGATATTAAGAGTAAAGAGCCTGTGTGCCTTGGACAGCACAACACGAAACTTCTAGAACACCTACCAGTGGAAACAGCATGAAACAAGCCAGTTTTTCTATGGCAAAACTGGGTAAAAGATTCACAACCAAAATCTAAAACAAGAGCAACTTGCTGTGTGAATTCCCTGCCCATGCTGATTCTTTGTATTAAAAATATGGCAACAGAGATTAGAAAACATGTTAAAAATGCATAATTTTCATGTCCTGAATGAAAAAAATTTAGAAATACGCATTTCTGCATTATGCAAGACAGATTTAAAACACACACACAAAGGAAAACCCTGTAAAGAGTTAAGAAAGTGGGAACTGCATTTGCACCACTGTCCAGACCGCGCCCTGAGCAGCCTCCTCTGCGCCCATCCCGATCCAAATGCTCCAAAACGTGTGTCTTCTTCAGAAAGTAGAGCTGGAGGTCGCTGGGTCCTTCGATATTCAATGCAGGCAGAACCAAGACACGAAGTGCCCTCAGAGAATCCGTCAGGAGCTAATTTACAAAACGGGTCCGTCACAGTCACCTTGGGTAAATAAAAAGGTGTTCTTTTTTTTTTTTTTTTTCGGTTTACAAAACAAAAGTCCTTGACCTTTTCTTTGTTCCAGGCACTACTTAACTGAATATGTAAGGTTTCCTACAGCACTGTTGGGGAGGGGTTCCTTCCACAGCTCCTGTGACCCTTTGTCCCTGGTTAGCGGTGCCCGGTGTAGGCCTTGAACCACGAGGTCACCGAGGCAGCGGCCGACGAGATCATCCCTCCGGCGCTGCTGCTGGCGATGGGCTGGGACACCTGGGTGCTCTGGCTCTGCAGCATCTCCACCTGCTGCGAGGGGATGTCGCAGAACCTGGGGCTCGGCAGGTTCTCCCAGTCTGTGCCCAGGTCCGTCTCCTCGTCGCTCACGTGCTCGTCGCCGCTCTCGTCCGTCTCGCCGGCGGCGCTGGGATCCACGAACTCCATGGAGTCCTCGAGATCAGCGCTGATTTCGAAAGGCCCAGACCTGTGAACACGGACACAGTGAGCCCTAGGAACGCCACAGCTCTGTCACAGGTCCAGCAGAGAGATCAAACACCCCTGGTCTTTATCAGCTGGCGGAGAAACTCACTGGTTGCGGAGCTGTGTTAGGACAGTGGTGAAACAAAAACACTTGGCCAAGGAAGTGACAGGGTTCCAGACCATGGAGCAGGAGCCATTCTGCTTTGGCAGGGATAGTGGAACACACACTAGTGATGATAACTCAGAGCTCCACTGGTGGGAATCTCAGCTTGATGTGGAACAGCTTTCACTTCCAACAGTAGCCCTGGCCAGGTGAGATGGCTCAGCTCTATCTCTCTAACTTAGGAGACCTGGCACAACTCACTAGTGGAGACTTCTCACCTCACCCTGAGCAACACCTCGACACCTTTTTCACTATGAGACTGGTCAAACACTGGAACAGCTGCCCATAGAGGCTGTGGGGTCTGCACTGGAGACACTCCAAACACCACCACACAATCACAGAATGGTTCAGGCTGGAAGGGAGCACAGTGGGTCATCTGGTCCCACTTCCCTGCTCAGGAAGGGTCATCCCAGAGCACATGGCACAGGATTCTGTCCAAATGGTATCTGAATATCTCCAGCAGGGGAGACTCCACACCCTCTCTAGATAATCTATTCCAATGCTCAGTCACCTACACAGGAAAATTCTTCTTCATATTCAGGTGGAACTTCCTGTGCATCAGTTTCTGCTCATTGTGTCTTGTCCTATTGCTTGGCACCACAGAGCAGAGTCTCATCCACCCTCTTGGCTCTCTCCCTTCTGATACTGATGGACATGGATGAGGTCCACTCTCAGTCATCTCTTGAGGCTGAGCAGGCCCAGCTCCTGCAGCCTTTCTTCATATGAGAGAACCTGGCTCTGCTTTGAGCAGGGGCAATGGGATGGATCTCCAGGAGTCCTGGCTAAACTCACCTGCACTGTGACTGTTCCCTGCTGCCACTGCCTGGTGGGAGAAGCGATTGCATCCCACTCCATCGGGCTGCCTGTACTCCAGCCCAAATCTGAATTAACCTTTACTGAGCCAAAGCAGGCACTTTCAGAGGCCTGTAGCCCACGGTCAGAGACTGTCAGGGTTTCACAGAAGCAGAGAAAGGCACATTCCCCACAGCGAGCAGCATCCTTGCCAGAATTCATTCCAAAGCTGCTCAGTGAAACATGAGCAAGAATTTCACGGAATCATGGAATCATTTAGGTTGGAAAAGACACCCAAGATCACCAACTCCAACGATAAAATACAGTAACTGTTGTAACACAGGCAAAAGTGTTTCTCCAGCCTTAGTGGGAGAAGGAGCCTGAAGCAGCGATTTAGCATGGAAAATTTTAATCCAGACAATTAAAGTTTGGCAGAATTATATGTATATGAAAACAGTAGTGTACAGAGGAGATTATCAGGCAACTAAATGCTTAGGTATCTAAAGGAAAATAGAGAGAGCTGGTTGTTGCAAACTTTGCAGCCAGTTTAGAAATTAAAGGCAAACACTCCCCTTTCATAATCCAGGAAGGAATGGGAGTGCTGCCTCCTGGAAAAGTGTTTTGCTTAACAAGGCAACATGAGAGGAGAGTCATCAAGTTTGAGGCCAGAAGGGACCATTAGATCATCTCAGGTGACCTCCTCTATAACAAAGGCCACTATGTTCCACCCGTTCTCCCTGTCCTGAGCCCAGTGACTCCTGCCTGGTGACAGCATCCACTCCAGAAACTCATCCAGCCTTGGGAGGACGACAGAAGGAAGCAGAATCCCCACCTTCATTCTTGTGGGTAATTAATCTGTGTTTTAAGCACATGTGCCTCATTTCAACCAGCTCATACCCTTTGCTCCCAATGGTGTCTCTAAAGCCATTCCGCAGTCTGGGAGACATTTTATCCAACTCTCCTGTGACCCCTTCTTTTACTATCTGGACCCAATGGATGCACCTGGAGCTCTGTAACACCTGCACAGGTACCCACTGTGACCCCTGGACCTTTTACAGTAGCTGCTTTCCAGGACACAGTTCTCCATCCTCTGGGTATTTCCTGCACTCTCCCTGTTTTCAGGCAAGCAGCAGCAAGCACAGATTTTTTTTTTTTCCAAACCAAGCTGTATTAGTAAGGATATATCCAGAGAACACAAGGTAAGTGGGAAGAGGCAGTTCCTCTTAGTGGCACTGCAGGTTTTTGAATAAAACTAGATCCATACAGGAGAACAAAGTGGAAAAGGAGATTTCAGAACAGTACGTTTAAGGGGGGAATAAAGCATTAGTCACATCAAACAAATATTTGCAGACTGTCTCAGAAACAAGTGACTTGTGGCTGGATTATCCCAATGGGAAATCAATGTTGTTTGCTTCCTTATATTTAAGTTCAAAAAAAAAAAAAGATGATTAAACCTGGTGTGTGCAAAGCCAGGAACTGATGTTCTTTTTGTCACGTACTGAGTTAACAGAAGAGTTGTCTTTAATCTTAATTTACATATAAATTAATATCATTTGAAGTGTCAACTTTGGTCTAGGGAGTTCACTGACTGGGAGTATTTTGGGAAAGGTCTGCCTAGGACGTTTGTCAGGGTTTACACTGCTGGGTGCTCTCAGGTATTCACATGTTGGCAAGGCGTGGGCAGGGTCACATTTGGAGCATGGCAAGGCTGCCTGGCATATGTGCTGCTGTTCCCTGGAGGGAAGGAGTTCCTGCTTCTGGGCATGGGGGAAATAATTCCATCATCAGCTACCAAGCCTCCAGCTGGGCCTGCCATACGCTGAGACACAGCAAACACACGTCTCTGGAATCTGATTTCCTACTCAGGATCCCCTTTCCCTGTTCTCTCTTGTCTCCTCCTGTAAATACCCTGAATTCTGTGCTCTACAAGTACGGCAGAAGAGAACTTCCCTCACAAGTAACAAGGCAAAGGCATAAATTCAGAAGGGATTCAGCCACAAGGGATTTGAGATTTTGCTTTCCTTACCTGCCCAAGTTCTCGGTGTCTGGGCTGACCAGGTACATAAGGTTCCTGAGGGTGTGCAGTGGGTGCAGCAGATCTAAATTTACATGCTGCCAAGGGGAAGGAAGAAAAAAAAAAAAAGGGAAAACACATGATCAGTTCCTGGAGGAAACCAGCAGGCACAGTTGGTATTTTAAAAGCTATTTAAAAAAATCCAAATGTGCATTTCCCCTACCTGAGAGAAGCAAAGGTGAAGGATATTAGCATTCAGCTTCTTCACTGCCCGTGTGAACCTGTGTCTGCTGAGATTCTCTCCACAGAATTCGCTGTTAAAACACCACACACACACATAAAGACACAGAAAGCAAAATGCTGTGAAAATACACTTGCTGGAGACATCAGCATTCCGTGCCCTGGCTTCCTAACAAACCCTGGAGTAAACATCCTCGCAGTGAGCTCTTGTTTAGAGTGTACAGCCAGTTTTAGAGTGCTCAGGAGATTAATTTTTCACCTGGCAAGACTGGTAGCATTTTATCAACAAGCACTGCTTGCCCTGCTCTCACCGGTTTCCACAGGACAGGTGGTGTAAACTGTATGAAACCCAAAGATCCACTGTGGCCAAACTGTTTCAGGTCTCCTTTTAAATCCTGCATCATTTCCTGTTCCCAACCTTTCCCTTCTGTGAAGGCTGATGACCCAAATAAAATCACAGAACTACAGAATGGTTTGGGTTGGAAGGGACATTCAAAATCATCCAGTTCTAACCTCCTGTCACAGGGTGGAAGGAAAAGCTGAAACCCCTACACAATTTTTGTGCCCTCACTTCAAAACCCACTATCTGAAACACTTAAAAAGAATTTCAGCAGCGTATTTGAGACCCCTAGAAGACTGATCAGGTGTACAGCTCCTTCAGTGCTCCTGTACAAATCCATCTGCTCCACACAGACATCAAAAACTTAACAGTGCTTTTCATCCCAAACGGGGTTTGTGTAACGCATTCCCCTGTTATGGCAGCCAGGAATGTTCCCCACAGGTGTTTTATCCCAAAGGGAATTACAGTCCTGGCATATTATAAGGCCTTGCTTTACAGCACAGAATGTAGCAGAGCTATTCAAGAGCTGCTGAATTGGGCTGGGATTTTGTGAAGCACAGGGGGGGGGTCCAAAAAAATGAAAAGTGCTATTCATGGACTTGTCATATTTCATTTCTAATTTCATGATGCTGAACACACCAATGAGAAAGGTGTTATTTCCAACTGTGATGGCTGCTCTACCCTCTCAGGAGGTAAAAAAGGAAGGTCTGTTAACTGTGGTCTAAAATCCTACTGTTGCTTTCCTCAAACAGCCCAAAAATTCACAAGCCATCAATGTTACCATAAAATCTGTTCCAGTTCATGACTTCGTTCCCCAAACCAAACTAATTTAGGATCAGCCCAAACTGGCCACTGATTCACCTCCTGTGTTTACTTGCCTGTTGCAGAGCTTCTTGGGAAGGTTTACATCAAGTATGAGAGACAAAGTGTTAACAAGCTGAGTTGCATAGCACAATGCAGCACTGATGGTATGAGCAGGGTTATTATGCTCCATATCTAAAAGAAATAAAAACAACATGAAAGTCTGGTTTTAAATGAAGCCTCGGTGGGTGTGTTAATGTGTTACTGAAGTCTACCCTGGAAAATGTCAGTTGTAAGTATGGAGAACAGCCTGAATCTAGCAATCATTTACAGTGAAATCTGTCAGAAGTTGGAAGAAAATAGTAATTCTTGGAATTCCTGTTAAGATGACGGCATGTGAACCATGTCAAAACTGTGAATAATTAACTTTATTTCTCTATTACATTGTGCTGTGTGTCCCAGTGAGCATTTCCTGCAGAAGAGGGTTTAAGCAGACTAGTCATAAAATCACAGAATGCTTTGGGTTGGGAGGGACCCTAAAGCTCATCTCGTTTCACCCCCTGCCATGGGCAGGGACATCTTCCATTATCCCAGGTTGCTCCAAGCCACATCCAACCTGGCCTTGGACACTTCCAGGGATGGGGCAGCCACAGGGACCTTAAAGATCACCCAGTTCCAACTGGGCAGGGAACCTGCCCACTATAATCCCCATACTGGTGTTTATATCCAGCTCAGAATTTGGGTGAGAACAAATGGACCTGCCAACTGCTCCTCAGCGCCTTCCGCTGGCATCCAAGGCTTCCGGAGCATCCCAGGTGCCTAAAAAAGCAGGCCTCGCTCCTTACCGGGTCCTTGTGTGGTCTTCTTCTCTTCCACCCAGTTGTAGTAGGCTGAGTAGTCCCCGTTGTTGGGGAGGGTGATCCAGGGCCCTGTGATGCTGATGCTGGTGTCCCCGTTGTGGTCGTCACACACCCACCTCCCGGAGAGGTACGTGGTCCTCCGGGCTTCCGCGAGCTTGCTCACAGTGCTTGAGGTCATGGCATTGTCGCTCTCGGACGACACGTCCGCGGGGTCTCTGCAGGGCAACGGAGAGAGGGGGTGGTTAAGAAAGATTTAAAAAAAAAAAATACGATCAAATACGCGTTCAGCAGGCACCGAGTCAGACTTCACCGAGGGCAGAACGCCTGGAAAACGCTCCTGCCGAACTTCTTATTCCCGAAACTACTTTGCTTTGTTCTGGGGTTTTTGATTGCTTGGTTTTGTAAAGTCACAGAATGGTTCGGGTTGGAAGGGACCTTAAAGACCACCCAGTTCCAATGCCCTGCCATGGGCAGGGACACCTTCCACTAGACCAGGTTGCTCCAATCATCAAGGGCAAAATGCTTGTAAGAAGCAGTCCTGCAAAACTCCTTATTAATAAAACTACTTCCCTTCATTTTGAGGTTTTTAATTACTTATTTTTGTAAAATCACAGAATAGCCTGGGTCAGAAGGGACCTTAAGGCTCATCTTGTTCCACCCCAACTGCCATAGGCAGGGCCACCTTCCACTAGACCAGGTTGCTCCAAGCCCTGTCCAACCTGGCCTTGGACACTTCCAGCGATGTGAATCCATATTTTAAGGAAGTTTAACACTGGACACATAGCTCAGATCATTCAGTAGGGAGATGGAAGTACCTCCAGATCCTGCTATGCTGGACCCCTATCTTTGGGGAACACACCTCCTCCCCCCCCCCCATGCTAAGGGAGCCTGAGCCTCTACCTTGGACAGACACGACTCACTTCTGGGTGTCTAAAGCTGAGCCAAACAAGCCCAAAAGGATCAGCCTTCCCTACCTCATGCTTGTCTTCACTTCTTCAATGGGGAAGATGACCGAGGTGAGCTCCAGGATGTGTGTCCTGCGCAGGTTTGCCAGGTGCTCGTACTGGGTTTTCAGGTCGTAGGTTTTCTTCTCCACCAGGTCCCCCAGCCTGCGGTTGTGCCTCTGGATCTTCTCCTTCTTCTCCTGGTGCCGCTGAGCCCGGCGATAATGCTTCTGGTTCTCCTCCTTGATCCTCAGCAGCCCCTCCGTGTCTGTTGGGAGCAGCAGCAGCAGATGTTATCCTTGGAAAAGGAGCTTGTGGTAAAGCTTGAGACAAAGCCTTATTAATATTTATGGGAAACAAGACCTATAGCAGACTAAAACAGAAAAACCCTGCTAAACTATTAACATCTTCCAGCTGCTCGGTGGCACAACTTTTTTTTAATCTTCTCTGAAGGTCTCCAAAGAGACTGCAACTGGGATTATTCTTTCCCTATCTTCTACCCAGCTATTTTTGGATTTGGAGCAGAAAAGCCAAGATTTCCCAGTTTAATTAAACTCTGAGGTAATCATCCTGACAGAAATAGCCTGACTGTACATGTTTGCACGGTGCTGGCCAAAAAGCCAGGCCCTGCTTGCAGCCAAAATCAAGTGCAGATAGCATCTTCATTCACCATTTCTGGCACCTCTGCTGCTGTTAGTGTCTTATTTGAACTTCACACTCATGGATGTGCTCTTAAAGCACTTGGATCCCAAGGGTGCAGACTCCTTGTTTCCACAGGGAACACTGGCTATCTCCCTTTCCAGTCCCAAAATGAGAACTGTGCTCATGTACTGAAGTGCTGCAACCTCCCGGATTCACTCCCACGCATCAGGCTTGGAAAAATATCCTTCAAGAGCATCTTGAAGCACCAAAGGTTGGACTTGATGATCTTAGAGATCTTTTGCAACCTTAGTGATTCTATGATCTGCTGATTCTGCTACAAAAATAACTGACTGCAGCAATGCTTCCACAAACATGTGGTGCTACAGAGAGTTAGTCACCTTTCAGCAGCATAGGGAAAGATTTCTTACACACTCTCCAAATAGATGTCTATAACTCTCAATTCACCCGAGTTTGAAGGGTGCCTGACCCTGCAGACACAGAGGCTGCTTTCTCTGAACATCAGGAAATTATTTCCAGTCATCTGACCTGCTGCAATCCATGATGTGTCTGGTAGGAAGGAAGATCTGATACGTGGGAGACGCAAAGTCCCAAACTAAAGGTGGTGATAATAGTTTCTTCATGCAGATAAGAACTAATATTCCTCATGTTCATAAAATAAGTGACCCCTGTTAGAGAAGCAGTAGTAAACCCAACTTTTCTCTGACAATCCCTTTGTGTCAGCAGCAATTCCTTTAAGCATTCCTCTACGCCAACAGAAAAATCAATTAACGCTCGCATTCATATTCCCAAACTCTCTCTTTGCATAAAGAATAAGAGACAGAGGAGAAAGAAAACATCCACCTGTTCAATTTTCACATTCATGTACTTGAAAGGCTACTTTTTCACAGAGTGAACTCCCTTCCCTGAAGGTCCAACAGCAATTATTTGAGAGCAGGGGAGATCACTGCACACACGTTTCCTCCTTGGAAGTCCCAGTGCAGAAACAACTGTCCTTTTCCATGCACAGCACCTCTGCTTTGTGACCCAGTTCATGAGGTGATTAAAACTTGTCCCCAGGAGTATTTCAGGACACCACTCTGTCCCATGTGCCTGCTCTGGCTGATAAATGCAAGCCCAGGCACACTGATCTCTGCCCAGAGAGCTCTGCCAGGCGGTTGCCAGCCTGTCTCCTTGAACTGTTCTCCACAGACAGAAGGCAAACACACACAGATTTTAAAACATTATTTTAACAAGTGCCAGTTACTGAGGTCTCCAGGAGAGTCGACCCCAAAAGCAGGAGGCCAGTGTTCTAGAAGTTGTTCTTATTTCAGGAAATTTAAACTATGCCACATCCAAGAGAAGCAAACCAACTTTTTTACACTTTCTACTACGGCCCAAGAGTGAACCAAGTTGGGTTCCTGATCTACTGGCTACTCGTGGCAAGAGTTAATTTTAGGTCTATCTGCAAGAGCAATTTTGGTGTAACTGAGCTAATACATGTTAGTTGGGCAACAGTTAGCTCAGTTTGTAGGTTAAGTCTAATCAAGTTCACTGTGAATCAAGAGAAGTTGCAAAAGTTGCAGATAGTACACTTCATAGAAGAGCAGAAAGGAGGAACTCCACTCCCTGGTTGTTGCAAACGTTCTGCCACCTTCAGAGCTGCACTTTGAGAAAAGGGGACTAAGTTCCTCAAAGTCACATTGATTTCCTCTTTTCCTTTCTTCCCAGGATAAAAAATAGTCAGGATTTCCAAAATAATAATCTTCTACCTACTGAAAACCTTGTTTTTCTTGGCCTTCCCATTCTCTAAACCAAACACCGATTTTCTTAGCCATTCCTTGTGTTTTATTCCCAATATTCTCTTCCAGACTTTCTCCAGTTGATCTGTATCTTTCTTAAATTGCTCAGATTGGACACCAGACTTCCACTGAGGCAGACTTCCAATGCTGGGCACAGCTGGACAACTGCTTCCATCTTAAATACAACGCTTGCATTAGTTAACCCAGGATGGGACTGAACCTTTCTGGAGCAGCATGAGATTAATTTTTATTTAAATTTGCAATTCCCCAGATCCTCCCCTGCCAAATCTCACCAGCATCCCCCACTTTGGGTTCGTTCTTCTCTTTCCTAAAGAACATGCACTCAACTTTGTCCTTTTCAGATGATATTGCTCATTTATCTGTACTATTTTGAACCTGATTCTGTTCTCTGCAGAAGTCATATCATCATCCACCTTGGCTTCCTCCACTCCACCTTCTATTCTACCCTGTGAGCTATTATGGGATATACTGAGCAGAACTGGGCCAGAACTGGCTCCTGCTGAGCTCCACCTGCCTCATCTCCTCAGTCTGACCAGTGTCACCACTCTTTGAAGGCAGCTTTTCTAACCTTTTGTGCCAAGCTTGCAGGGATTACAGAACAAATGTCTTTGTTTGCTCAAGAGACAGTTTCAGGTAGTGCCCAAATCCAAGTTACGTGCAGCTTCTGCCTCATCCTCCACTACACCACTTGATCTCCAGACCTATTCACAACCAAGTGATGCCTATTTTTACCTACCTTATCTTCCAGTTAACAGCAAAGTGCCCACAGGTTTATAACAGGATGACTGTGTCATCAGTTTATGTTTCTTTCTTCCTCCATCCTTTGAAAACAGGGACTGTTTTCACTCTGTTTCCTGGGACATCCTCTCTCATGTGTTTCCAAGTGCCCCAGACTACTTCAGCCTGTTCCTTAACTTCCATAAGGCCTTGCTGACACAACCAAAATAATATTTAGCTGTCTGTTTCCTTTCCTTAGCCCGCAGTCCTCTCATGATGTAAAATTTAATCTGGCTAAGCAGCTGGTCACATTTTCTTTGTGGAAAGATGAAGCAAAGACGGCTCTAAATGCTCCAGACTTCTCTGCACTGCTACTTGCTCTCATTCCAGTTAATTAACAGACTTGTCTACTCCTTCACCTTTTACTTATTATACATTTCCTACTGATAGTATCCATCCTCCTTATTAACTGAAGATCATTTTGCATCTCAGCTTTTTCACTGCAAGCCTGTGCTACTCCCTTATAACTATTCTCAGGTTATGCCTCTGCTTCCACTCTCTGTATTGCTCTTGAATTCCAAGTCATAAAAATATCCCTGATTCCACCAACATTCTTCTGAATGTGCTTCCTCTACTTCTTTTGCATGCAGGTTGTAAGGAGTGGTGCAAACTGACCCTACAAATTTAGTGTAAAACATCTAAGGAGTTTCTGAATGGAGCTCACCAGCCTACACTGTATTTCAGTGACTCTTGCTCAAGTAGGATTTTTGGGTTTTCAGACAGGTGTGGGTTAAAATTCAGCAGTTTCACAAAATCTGTAACAGCTGCAGAGCTGTTTGCTCCTCTTTATCAAGAGGAAGTGATCAGAAACACTACACTGAATAAAGCCATCTCCAGGGACACAGCCAAAAAGTCACAGGCTGCTAAGCATTTACTTTTAAAGCTGTTGCAAAAGGATCTCCATCCAGCTGAATAATGCCTGCTGTTTGCTAATTAAAACCCAGGCATGAAAAGGCTAAAAATCCACTCACCGATTTGCCTTCAAGTTGATTTAAGGAGTGATGGTTTGGAAATTCACCGTTTTTTTAAAAAAAAAAAAACCAAACAAAAACCTAATGCTCAAATTCACCTCAATTGATTTTTCACTCCAAGGCACGGGGAGTTTTTTCACTTCACAAAAGCAGGGGCATTACTCACGTCTTGTCATCTCATCATTTTCTTTGCAAATGGTCTGTTTCAGCTGCTCAATCCTCATCTTGCAAGACATTATTTTCCATCTCTGGGAAAAAAAAAAAAACAACAAACAACCAAACATTCAGCAACTCTGGGGCACAAACGACTTTAAACACACCAACTAATAATTAACAACAAAGGCTTTAGTGCACAAGTAGCAGGATGCTCTTAAATGGATCAAACAACTAAATATTTCATATAGTGTTCTGTGCACAGAAGAATGGCACAAACAAAACGAATGCTTAGTATGAAGTCAATCAGGAAAATTAGTTATTGAACAAATATCCAGGGAGAAATGAAAATCCTGACAGTTTGGAGCACTCTGCTTGCAGAGCCAATTTCAGTTTTGCTTACAACAGGCTTTTGGGGAAAGCAACACAATGCCCTCAAGGTAAATTGTAACTTTAAACTATGAGATCCAGGAATTCAGGGAGTTTAAAAACCGTGGGACACTTGGAACAACTCACCAGCTGATCAGTTATCTCTTTCCCTTCCATGGCCTTCAAAACACTAGAGGAAAAAACATGATTGAAAGTTTTATGACTATGTGGACTGGGTCTGTCTCCAGCAACAGTGCATTAGAGAGACTGTTTTGCTTTTATGAGAGTTCTTAGACTTTATATTCATTTAATAGCTTCGACTTACTGTTTTTGGAATTCTCTCTGTTTGGTTTTAAGATGCATCAGCCTTTCTTTCTTGTCTGAAAACCTGGAAGAGATTAAATGCTTTTATTGATATTTTGCACAATACAACACTTGTAAGTTGTCTGAAAAGATAAAAAGACCGAAGCTTGTGGGATTCTCCAAACCTCAACTATCTGTCTTCATCTTGGGAAGTCATGGCTAAATGTATAAAACTCTTGCAGAATTCTGGAGCATGTGTCTCACTGGAATTGCAACAGAACCTCTAAGATGAGGAAACATCAGTGTTGGATTAACAAACTTGTAAGCAAATTACTGCTATATCTAGATTTATAGCTTAGAAATGTCAATACTCTGTGTACTGAGAAAAACCTAGTACTATTAATTTCTCTAGTCACTAAAGGTTTTTAGAGTACTATCTCAGATAGCCCAAATGGCTGTTTTCAGCTCTGTTTCACTGGATGTCTGAGGTATGGGGACTGCAAAGAACTGATCAGAAAGGAATCTCTTTAGGATTCATCATCTTGTGCTTTCACCCTTTGAACGTGCAGCAGCCACATTCTGCCCCCCTCCATGTTCCACAGTGTCTTGGGAAATACATCTAAAGAAAATATGAACAATGCAGATGGAGAAATTACAACAAAGCAAGAAGTGACAAAGGTGAAGGTCAGGGCAAACAGCAAAATAGGGAGCCAAGAGATTTAAACATAAGCAATAGCAAGTGTGCTTTGTCTTCTTGTGCTTGTGTTACAGCACTGTCCTGACCTGCACCTCAAAAGTGCACCTTGGGTTAAGTCCAGGTACGAAAAACAATTCCTTCTATGTAGAATTGACCATTTCATCCTAAGAGAGGTCTAACATTTGTGGCTGCCCCATCCCTGGAAGTGTCCAAGGCCAGGTTGCATGGGGCTTGGAGCAACATGGTCTAGTGGAAGGTGTCCCTGCCCATGGCAGGGGGTTGGAACAAGATAATCTTTAAGGTCCCTTCCAACCCAAACCATTCCATGATTCTATGATTTTACCTACAACCCAACAAGTCCTTTATTCCAGGGATCTTTATTTAGAAAGAATAACACACTAAGCCCTGACAGGATGGCATCTTGGGCCTCCCTCTCTGCTCATCTGTGGGTTTGATTTTGGGTGAAACTTTAAATTGCTTCACTTTTTCCCCTCCAAGTGCTGAAATCTGAAACCTTGGTGGCTACCTTTGGGTTCAGAGCAGCATTGTAATCACCCTTCTAGATGACATTAGCATTAGAACAACAACAAAACCACTGGCTGCTGCTTCTGTAGTCAAGCAAAAATATCTGTTTTCCTTCCAAAACAAACCAAAACCAAACGCAGGTGCTTGGCATAAAAGCCAGAGGCCACACGTGAGCCAGAGGAATGTGGTGCAACTGGAGCCCGGCTGCTCACCCCAGTTCTTCCTGTGTGTCCTCACCCCAGGAGTCATCGTGGGAATGACAACAGGCACTCTAAGAGCCTCCTGTTTACCACAGGGCACTGCACACCTACTGTACCCCGACCTTTGGCTGCAACCAAAAAATCCCCTTGGCCCAGAAACACAGAGCTCAGCAGTCCCACAGCGAGGGAGCGCTGGGGTAATTTGGCAATCCTTGTTTTCAGAGCTGGATTAATGGGCACTGAACAAAAATTACCCGACTCACGTCCGCCACATCAGCAAAAAGCTGAATGAACTGTCAAGAACCTGGGAGTGAATTAAGTTCTTGCTGTGGAGGGGAGACAGAAGTATTTGTGAAAGCCTGTAAAAGTTACAGCTCACCACGTGATGTCAAACAGCTCCTACCAACTTCTTCAGCAGGTTTCTCCTAAGGAAACGTTTCCATTTCTTTATATAGCTCCCATTTTAATTGCATCTCATCGTGCAAACTCATTTTTCTTTATATATCTTTAGCCTTTCCATTTGGCACAGAAACAAAACTTCGGATGAGCTATTATAGGAACTCCCATAAAATGTAAACCGAGAGGGGAGAACATCTCAAATTACCCATTAAATGCTTCTCTTTCCTCAAGTCTTATCACATTAAGCTGAGATTTTCTAGGGTTACCTGGCTTATTTCCACGTGTTCATAATTAGGGAGAAGCAACCAGAAGGAGAGATTTCCTAATCTATAGGAGTTGATTAATGCTGAAGGAGTTGAGGGCAGCAACATTACTGTACATATTCACTATAATAAAACTCCCTTGCTGTGAGAAGTCACTGCTCCTAATCATAACCCACAGCCTAAAGAATTCAGACAATCATATTGTCTCTGGCTTTTGCCATCTGAAGACACATAAAGCAAAGCAATTCAGTAGGTCTGTGAAACACACTCTGAGAATTTATCCCTATGACAGGCTGGGGGACACTCCTGGGAGGAAGAAGAGTCTCTGAGCTGACACCACCACCACCAGGATGCCAGCTTGGCTTTTGGAACAGACAACATGTCAGTAATGAAAAGAAGAATTATTTTACTGGAGGACTTCTGGACTACTCATCCTTAATTGTAGCTCTCCTTCAATAATTAATCTCAGCAGCTCCTCAGTCTCTCCCCCCTCACAGATAAGAGGGTGTGATTTTTGCCAGACAGATGAAAACCTTCAATTTTACTAGAGTTTTTAAAAAAAAAATTAACACACAAAATAGTCCAGCGAAACCTGAAATAATTAGAACGTGAAATAATCTGTCTTACTGCAAGAAAACTCTAAAAATAAACCACAGTTGGATACAAGGAGTGACACTTCCTCTCTTTACTTTTCACTAGAAAGAGAAGGATCCATTTTTCCCCAATCTGTTACACTTAAAAAAGACAAATAGGAAGCCCAAATGCCCCCATACACTTCCACATCCTGAAGTTCTCACACCAGGTCACCCAGCAAAGCCCTTGCCATGACTCTTGTCAGCCTCCTCCAGCACCAGCTGATCTAAAATTAACCAAGGCACTACTAGAAGGCATAAAATAAACAAATAAATATCGGTGGCAGTAAACACAACCCCAGACCCAGCCAGTTCCCTGCACCTGTCCCTGCATGGCTTTGGTCACCATGAAAAATGTCTCTCCCTCTTTCAGTGGCCACATCCCAAGACATTTAAGACATTCAGAGGGGAAACAAGACAAACTGGCCTCAGAAGTGTCTCACTCCTACATCAGTCATTCAAAATATTAATTAAAGAAAGCAGACAGACTATTTCAAGCACAGTTTAAAAAATAACCCCATTATCTTCCAAATGCAAGAAGAAACCCAAGGTTTACAGAGCTTCATGCCTACACTGAGCAGTCCCCCTGCCATCAAGCACACTCGGGTTGTTCACGCTGTGTTATTCATATAGGTGAGTTTTTTCTTTAATTCATCAAAATAAACGTGGTATTTTTAGTGAATTGCACTTCTGCAGTTCATTCGTGGAAAGTTCTGAGCAGGAGGAGAGACAAAGCCTGGGGAAATCAAGAGTGTAGGGAGGCCAGGGGATAATAAAAGAGCAGTGATCCCCACGGATGGAACTGTGATGTCCAGGCAGAAGGGAGGAATAAAGGCAGAAAAAATAAAGAGACAAATTCCCGCAGTTAGGAAACACAGTATAAATATACAGAAGATTTTTTCTAGCCACAGACAAATGGGGCAGTGAAAGCAGCTCAGGAGGATGCAGCGAAAACTGTCAGACAGAAAAGCTGATCCTGTGTCATGTGAGAAGATATGAGGAAGATAAAAAGGGTCTTCTTTTCCCAACAAGCTGTTGCTTCTCATACTTTGGCTAAAGCTGCTTCTTTATGGCTTCATTTGTCTGATGGGTAGAGACTTCTTAAACCTTGGTTGATACAGAACAACAGTGTTTCAACTCTAACAAAGGCTACAATTGGATTTCTATAATTAAACCTGATGTTTAGCCAGAATCTTACAGCTACAAAAGAGGCAGGAAAAAAAACCCCTTGGTTTATGTTCCAAACTCCAAATCCAATTTTTTCATGGAAGCTACAGACAACCCCAAGCAGTTTTACATAGATACAAGTTTTCCACCTATTCTGGAAAGACTAAATACAGCTTATGGTTCTATAACACAGTTTCTATATATATAAAAAAGAGAAAACCCATCCAGTGGCAGGCTAAGGTCTCAGGTTTCCAAGCTGACTCACACTGGCTGACATCCTTTACCCATTCCCACGGATTTTAGTGGGAGACAGGCACCACTGTCCCCTTGTTTCTCAGGATACAACAAGCCTTCGGATTGAGGGCACCACCACAGCACACACTCCTCACCACCTTCCCAAAATAGCTCCAGGAATCGCTCCCAACAGCTGCTAATGAAGCTACCAATGAAGGACCAAGAACACAAGTGTCAGCCAAGAATTCAGAGCTATTCCAGTCGTGGCACTGGGAGACTTTTCAAGAATCTGGGATGGCCACGCTGTGAACGACAACAACGGAGGAGCCATCTGAGTCATACAATGAGAAAATTTGTTTATGGCCATAGCACTCATCCTCAGTGCTCCAGGAGGGGCAGGACAGCCCATGATTAACTCAAGCAGAGTGTTTTTTTATAATCCTAAAAGGAGGGCCACAACTAGGACTATTTATATACACAAGAAAATGTTTATTTTTTTCTTACACACCTTTCTGATTCTGCCTAACGATGCTGAAAACCGCCAGCTTAAGGCGAGTTGCCGAAAACAGAAAACACATTTAAAATAACTTAATACACGGGTCTTCCTTTGCCCTGAATTGTTTGGAGCTTCTGTGGCTACACCGACACGGGCACACCTGCTGAGAGCTACACCTGACTAAGTGACAGTCAGGGCGATATTGTTAACTATTATTAGAGTTATTATTATTTTAATAGAAATAAGAGGAACGTGCCGAGGGTCCCGCTCCGCCCGACCCCACCAGGCAGCCCCAGGGCCGCTCCTCACCCCACACTCAGAGTCCCCCGAATCCCATTTACCTCCCCCGGCCCGGGGGGACAACCCGGCCCCCCATCGGAGCAGGGGAGGCGCAGCCCAAGGGCCACCCGACCCCCCCCCCCGACCCGGGGGCAAGGGATGGAGAGGGGGTGGGAGTCCCGCCGCCCTCAGCGCCGCCGGTACCTCTCGGAGTCGCGCCCGTCGAAGAAGACGAAGTCGCCGCTCTGGACGCACTTGGCGCAGGTGAGGCGGCGGCGCGTGGTGTTGCAGAGCGGGCACCGCTCCACGGCCACGTAGAGCCCCTCGGCGTCCTCGTCGGCGCCCCGCAGAGCCCCGGCCCCGGGGCCGCTCCCCCCGCCCGGCCCCGCGGGCTGCGGCCGGCGGCCGCTGGGAGCCGCCATGATGGGCCGCGCGTCACGTGGGGCCCTGTTGTCGGGCAGGGGATTGTGGGAAGCGGCGCTGAGGGAGCGGGGGAGGGAGGGCGGCGGGACGCGGTCCGCGGGGAAAGCGCTGTTTCAGGCATAAAACTGCGCCCTTTTCCTTCTGCGGAAGGAATAAAAACCACCCCTGCCGTGCTTCCAGAGCGGGCGGTGTGTTGTATTCTGGTCGCCGGGGCTTCACACAGTCATCTGCACCAGAGCCGGTCACTGACGCTGCTGTGGGGACCGTGGATGCTGATGAAAGCCCGTCCCCCTCTATTTACAATAATATCAAACCCCACCTGTACAAGTAGCAAATACTGATGCGCCTCGTAAAGAAAGTGATAGACGAACAGGTTTCCTCAGCCCAGCTCCACTGCTGGAGCCAGAATGAGGAGTTAAATACATATGATCAGCTCGTGTGTAGGGGCAGAGAGCCCACTCTGCCATCCGTATATCATGGAATAGGTTGGGTGGGAAGGGGCCTGAAAGACCATCTCGTTCCACCCGCTGCCTTGGGCAGGGACACGTCCCACTATCCCAGGTTGCTCCAAGCCCTGTCCAACCTGGTCTTGGACACTTCCAAGGATTGGGCAGCCACAGCTTCTCTGGGCAACCTGTGCCAGGGCCTCACCACCCTCACAGCCAAGAATTTCTTCCTAATATCCAGCCTAGTCTAACCACCCCCCGTGTCAGTTGAAGTCATTCTCCCTTCTGTATATAGCAGGAAACAGCAGGAACATATACGTGACATAGTCCACACAAGCCAGAATAGCTTCAAGCAATATCCCCCTTCCAATAAAAAGCCCCAACAACAAAACATGCCCTGGTTGTATTTTTGTGTGTTTTTTTTTTTTTTTTTTTTTTTTTTGGAAAGCGACTCCCAGCCTACCAAGCCTGTATTGTTTCCCTTTCCAAGTGTTATCAAACACCAGCAGGAACAGCACTATGGAGAGCAGAACAAAGATTGTTGGTTTGAAGACAAGAGTTACCATAGCAAACATTAAGTTAATCAGTACTTCAGTGAAAAGGCTTTATCCATGCTTTTAAAGAGCACTAATTTTACCAGTGAAATCACATGGCAAGCTCTTAAGTAAAATGTGATTTCTTGAAGAAGGCTCATCTTAGATAAGCCAGAATCTTTTTTTCCCAGAATTCCAATAAAACCAGGTTGTTTTCACTTACAAAATATTATTGTAACTCAAGTTACAATAGAGTGCAAATAGAAGTCCAGCCCAGAGCTGTGGAAAGTCTCCAGCATTAGAAAGCAAACAGAAAAGTAAGGCTGTGTTTAAAAGAGATTTGAGTGTGGAAATCCACAGTTCAACAGTGACCCAGAAACTGATAACAGTTAAGACCAGTTTATCATGAGGAAGTGCACAAAGTTTTTCAAACTCTTTTCTGGAGAAGCAAAGAGATAGTTATAAAAGCACTTGTGAGACAAAGAACAGATACAGAAGGTGCAATCACACCCTCACCGAATCAGAAATAAACGTGTGACAGAGAAACTAAACCCAGGAAGACCCTGTTCTGTATTGAGCCATAGCCCATATTGTGTAATTCCATCAAGGACAGAGGTAGCTTTTGGCCTGGGTTGCACTTAAGTCATCTAACAGCAACCTCTAGTGGTGTTTCCCAACAGATATCACATCTTCAGGAGGAAAAGAGGGGAGGACACAAGAAAAACTGTTCTGACTTGCTTCCAAGGAATCATAGAAGGTTCCAGAACAGCCACAGGATAGTCTTTGCACTGTTCCTACTGAAATCACCACTCTGAGCATGACACCTTCTGAAAATAAAGGCTTGAGTTCATTTGGAGATAAGACAAAGTACAAGAAACCATGCAAAATTACCAAATTTTATGTAATGCCATTACCTGAGCTCTGGTTAAATAATATAGATAATTAAGTCCTGAGCATCCAAGACTTTGTGTATTTTCCTCAAATCCGGTTTTAAGACATTCTTGTCTGCACCAAGCAAGCTTCCATCATCTGAGGGGACTTCAATAATACAAGTGGGTACCATTTAAAATCTAATTTTTGTCATGTCAAATTACATAATTTAATTAGTTACCCCTCCACCCACACCCTTTCTAGGTATATTCCAGCAGTGAAGGCCTTGAATGTCTTCTCTGGAAAAGGAAATCCTACCCCATCACACACAAGAATTTACCCAACCAGTAGGATCAAAGGGATTAAGGACACATCCCCTAAACACTGAAATAAACTCGTGTTGGATTTTGTAACCTATATCATAGACAATATTTTGAGCTTAAACGTGAAAATACAACATTGCAGGAGCAAGGTTTCAATACACTTAGAGCTGAGAATTTTGATAAAGCCAGTTTGAAGTGCAGTGTGGATTCACCTCTTCAATAGGGGAAGAGAAATGTTCCTATTACAAAATACTCTTAAGTGCCATCTTAATATGCCTTCTATTAAAAGTACATTCATTTGGCAAGTCTTTCAGCTTGACAGAAGCTGTCAGAACTCAAGTGAATTACAGACAGATACCAGTGAAAGAAAAGAAGATTTCACAAACTATAGAAAGGCATCAGCACTTACAGCATTCAGAAATCCATCATTTGCTTAATGATCCACAACTGTACAACTGGGTCCAGGAATACCCTTGGCTTCTGTTCCATGCACAGTAATACAAACCTGGGCATTATTCTCAATTGCTTTATGAGCCATGTTATGATGGTTTCTTGAAACCTTTTAGAATGGGGTAGATGTTCTCAAACGCCTCATAGATTTCAGAACGGTCTTTTGCTCCTAAAAAGATATTTATTAAAAAAAAAAAACCACCAAGGATTAGCAGAATGTTGAGAATATCTGAATATGGTAAAATCACAAACCATGAAGAAACCCAGAGATTTAAAAGCACATTACTATTAGTTTAAGGAAGAATTTCTATCATACTTCTGCCACCTCAAAGAACAATTTCCAGTTTGCTTTGCTTTAAGATTAGTTTTGTTTAATCTGTGGAACCAAAACAGCAATTTTCTGCTCTTGACAGGTGAAAAACAGTGGCTTTGAAGGAGGAAGAAAGCAACTGAGAACCACCAAGGTGTTACCTGCTTACAAGTAACAGCTCTGCCTGTTGAAAAGGTAGGTGGAAAAGTAGAAACAAGAAGTGAAGGGCATTTATGCAATACTGGAAGTTGATCCACAGTTTGAGAACTCTCCTACTCCAGCTCTGAGAAACATTTTTATTTTTAAGCTGTGTTAGGGCATGTGTGATTTCAAAGCTTTTTCCATGGCACTGCAAGCATATCTTTACTACCAAGTCTTGCATTGCTGTAGGCAGGAACATTCCTTGCCACTGACACTACTCTATCAATTACAAGAAAACTGCATTTAAATGAACTAAAAGTTGGATTAAGCCCTGCTCAAGTTGAATGTGTAAGCCTTTTCCTCATGTCCTCACTTGGACATGACTAATTCATCTGTGTTACCACAACTTTTACTTTAAAAGTAAAGTTACTATTAAGTTACTTCCTTGATTAGGGGGGAAAAAAAAAAACCCTCACAGCTCAGCAAATTCAGTTTTGCCATTGCAGCTGGGCCCAGTGTTCACAGAAAAGGATTTAGTTTAGTGCTTCTGGGCCTACTGCACACTCAAGGATGTTTCTTGCCTTTTTTTTTTTTTTGGGTACACTAATTGGATCAGTGGAATGGAACTGGCCAGTATGATTTTGCTGTACCTAAGAAGGTGGTGGGACATTGGAGGGGGAAGTATTTAAGCTTTATACTGAGAGTGCCCCAGACTTCAGCTGGCTGAGCTCATTCCTGATCTATGACTCTGAGAGTCCCTGGCTAAGGCTGGCACTTCTCTGGTCTTCCACATGTCTCAAAGCTGTGTTGGGACTATAGATACAGCATTCAGAACTTCTGGGAACAAGTACCATTTACCTTTTAGAAGCACTTTCACGAGCTTCACAAAAAGAATATGTTAGAAACTCAGGAATTCACCTTTTTTTTTTTTTATCTGGGATGAGGTACAGGTATCTGAGCACACTTACTCAGCAAGGCTGCTGCCTCACGAGTGTTTTGCCAAGCAGCCTGGAAAAAAAGTTCTTAGATCTCCACCCTTTCCTCTGATAATCCCTACTAAATGTTGTCAGTGAAGTGTTTTAAGAAGTTTGCTTCCTGTCCAAGCAATTTTAAATTGCTCATTGTGAGGTTCCTATTTAAGTGCCTGAGTAGTTAACAGCATGCCAGCGTCCTGTTGGCATTGACATGTGGCATTATGCTTTGAATAAAATAAAAATACTCAAGTAATACGGAAATCTGAGACTCTGCATGAAGCAATAGGAGATTCTAGTGCAACAATACTGATATTATCTGCAGAAAACACAGATAAGCAGCAGTAGGCATTATTAAAGAGTTCAGTAAGAGGCTTTACTGTGGCAAGATACTAATTTTTAGCTAATGTTCAGTTCAAATGCTCTCTCAGAAGACAAAGTAGCACTAGGCAACAGATATTCAGAGAGACCACTTACCAGTCAGTACAACTTTTCCAGACACAAAGATAAGCAGCACTATCCGTGGTTTGACCATCCTATAAATGAGGCCAGGGAATAGTTCAGGTTCATAGCTGTTTCAAAGCAGGCAAGTAAGATTAGTAAAATGCAAATAAACTGTTTCAGTGTTGCATGAATAAAGTGCTCCTTAAGTGTATTAACAATAGAGTAATTAACCCCACAGATTTTAGATAGCTACTCAGAGAAAGGCAGGTCAGGCTTTAGACATCTTGAAGAGAAACCACTTAATCCCAGCTGGAGCTGGTGGGAAATCTTTCAAAAATTTCTAAGCCACTTCTGATTTTCCATAGCATTGAAGTCTTTATTGTAACCTTGAAACAGTCCCCAAATCACAGAATGGTCTGGGTTGGAAGGGACCTTACAGATCATCTCATTCTGCCACCCTGCCATGGGCAGGGACACCTTCCACTATCCCAGGTTGCTCCAAGCCCCATCCAGCCTGGCCTTGGACACTTCCAGGGATGGGGCAGCCACAGCTTCTCTGGGCAACCTGTGCCAGGGCCTCACCACCCTCACAGTAAATCCTTCCCAGGCTGCAAAGAGCCCTTATTAGGAAGCATCTCATGCAACTAAGATGACAGCCAAGCATGAACCTTTAATATATATTTAGCTCCCAAATTACATGCCAACTACTAGATGCAGTGCTAATAAAAGACAACCGAATTGTGATTTTTGTCAGTGCCAAAATCTTCATCCTTTCCTCAGTGATGGCAATAACTAGTTTTGAACAAGCCCACCTTGAAGGCACAGCACGCCCATCAACTCAGCTACAGGTTTACTTCAGGTTGGTGGCTAATGGACATCCAAACAGAACCAAACCAACATCCCAGAAACCACAGCGTGGTTTCATTTCTGTATTCTGCAAATGCAGTTTGGCTTCATGCCTGAGGGTTGGAAGCCTTATCCCTGCAGATTGGCATCTGCTTTGCTGGGAGTTAAGAGGCTCCCTTAGTATTAAAGGCTCACAGTGGAGTGAGGGCAGGGACCAGGCTCAAGGAGCTGCAGGGGGCTGTGATTTCCACATACCTGCTGAACTGCTGGTGAGTGAGGACCAAGCCTTCCAGCCGGATGGGGAACCTCACATCACAGCTCCCAACCATATTCTGGATCTTGAAGTCCAAGAACTTGGCAGGGAACCCGAGTTTCTGCACCACCCGTGCGAATTTCCTGGCTGCCAGCCGGGACTGCTCCTCACTGAGGGAAGAGCAGAGGGGGGGAAAATAAAAAATAATAAAAAAAAATAAAATTTAAAAAAAAAATCAACTTTGATTAGTGCTTTCCTCTGCTCTCAAGATGGAATTCAGTTTAGAGCCACCAGTGTGCTAACCTGTGCTCCAGAAAAAGATACTCTACTGCTCAAAATAGCAAGTGCCTATCCCCAAAACTGCTCCAGGGAGCTAAAAGGAGTGAGGCACTTGGACATTCACTTTCCTGTGGCCTGTTTTGATAGTGTTGCATCACCCAGAAGTTTCCCTCTTCAAAGGTTTCTTTCTCTGTTCCTTAAAACACCTTCTCAGTGCTGATCCAAGAGTTACAGATACCAGTACAATCACCTATTTGGGGTGGTGGGAGGGTTTGGAGAAGAGGTCTCTTAAGTGTAAGTTAATGCATTATCTCATTGACAGTTTTGGGACACAAAAAACAAGGCAGCTGCTGAACTGGAGGAAGAGAGCTTCAGAGTACAGAAATCAACTTTGCTTTTCTCAAGTTCCCATTTTCTCTAGAGGCAGATGTGTTGACTGGTGAACACAGATACCAAAGAGAGACTTGACAGACAGAAGTTATGTCCTAACTCACTTTAAAAGTCAGTGAGAAATGCAAATAACTCCTTAACAGTTCCTGGGCATTTTAGCAGCTTTTCTGCTGATGTCTGCTCAGCTCAATCTAAATTCAGGGACAGAAGCACATGGTTCAGGAATTACTAAGCTGCCACCATGGAGAAAGTGAAGCATTTTTCAATACCACTGCTTCACTTTTTCTTGCGTTTGTGACAGCCTTTCCCTAGGTACTTCAAATGAGATTTCCTGACATTTTTCCATCAGAATATAAGCATGGCTGCAAGACCCAGACCTTTAGAGACAAGGTTAAAAAACCAGAAAAATACCTTTTTGCTCCTGTGCAGACCATTTTTCCAGAACTGAAGATGAGGGCTGTTGTCCGTGGTTCCCTGATTCTCATGATCACAGCAGCAAACCTCTAAAAATTCAAAGGAAGGCCTCACAGGAATTTAGCTGGGAATGTGTTTCTAGTCAGTCTTTCAACAACTGATGCTTGTGAAGCCTGTTACAACATGGATGTGCTTTGTACAAGTGTTTCTTTACCACCCTGAAGTTATTTTCCACCCACCTGGGACCAGGGGAGTTGAGGCTACAGTCACAGGACCATTAGAATCCATGAGCACTGAGAAAAGGAAGTGAGGGTAAAGCTTTGAGTCCTCAAGACTTGCCTTTGGGTTATACTCTGCATTTCTGGCATGCAGAGCTATGTTCTTCAGATCCAGTTTACAAGCCAAGTTTACAGTCGACACAATATTCCTGAGGAATGAGAGAGGAACTTTTTTACTCCAAAAGCCAGCAACGGCAGAGCCAAACCCCAACATGGACTTAATGTGGAGTCACACTCCAATTAATATTTGCTATCAAACTGATTTCCTGCTTCTTTCCCACTCCAGCACTAAGCTAACTTTTGGCAAAACTTAAGTAATTCAATATCAAAATTACACTTTGAGATCTAACAAGGTATGAAATTATTAGTCCCTGAGTTCTAAGTTTGTGTGTCCTCCAAAAGCTACATCACTGAAGTGTTTCACAGATTTGGACTGAACCATTACTGAGTGTTTAGAGTTACTACAGCACTTAAGGTAGGTAAGGGTATGTTATTTTCTATAGGTATAAACTACTCCACAGTTGCCCTACCTTAGACAGGACAGGATCTTTTAACAAGATGAGTGTTTCTCACACCCAACCCTCTGCACTCGGTTCTGTTTCTCCTCTTGAAAAAGAAGACTGACAGCTTTAAACCCCTGGGAGTCTGCTGTCATCCTTCACGTTCTCCTTGCTGGAAGAAATCCTCCTTTTCAAGTATCTTTATGTTTTTGTCCAGCATTGTCAGTTCATTTGCTCCACCTCTCCCTCCAAGAGGAGTAACTGCCCCTGCAGTTTTTTTGGTTGGGCTTATTTCAGACCAAACCACGTTTGCTACATTCTCCAAGTGAGAAATCAGAGCAGTACCTCGCAATTCAAGCAAACCCACAGCTACGATATATGCTACATACATAATACATAAAAACTTACTGTAGCTGAGGAAGTGTGCCAGAGCTTTCTGATGCACATGACACTGGGGTCACAGGAGTCATTGGAGTCAGATGAGGACACACCCCAGATGTTTCAGGAGATGGCTGAGTCACATCTGGATTCGAGAAGCTGCTTTCATCCGTGAAGATGCCACTGTCCTCATTTCTCAGTACTGACACATCAAGCTCTTTTGGCATTTCATGACCATCTTCAGATAGACTTTGTTCTTTGTTATCTTGGGTGACATCTGGGAGAAAGCTGAGGTCCACAGAGGAGAAGTCTGTATGAAGCTCTTCAGGCTGATTAAATTGAGAGCCAAACACATCTTTGGTTGTTTGACTTGGAAGTTCCACATCGTAAGGGCTCATGGGAGTGAAGAGGTAAGGACTAGTTGAGAAGTCATCCTTGAATTAAGAAAAAGTGCCATTAAGGGTCTTGTATTAAAACATTTACTTTGACTGGGAGAGTAAATAAGGACATTTCAATAATTTTTCCTCCCAATATGTAATTACAGCAAAGAATAGTTTTAAGACTTGAAAGTGCATCCTTTGCTTCTCTATCAACATATAAAACTCCAGATAACTTTTATAATGGAGAGATGCATTTTCCCACCACACTTCAAAGGCAGTCTGGAGTACCTGTGTGACACCACAAGTTGAGAAATGCTACACACCTTCAGCAGTGACTGCAGGTACAATCTGCCTGCTGGCACTTTGCCCTTCACAGCCACTGTCACACCTCAGTCATGCACACAACCAACATAATTGCTCATCGGTTTTTACAAGGAAGACAGCTGGCATTTTCTGGCTGCCTTTACCTCCCATTCTGTACATTCTTGCCATTTCCTCTCCCTGCTAGCAGGGGACAGTGTCAGCGTTGGGTTTGTGCAACAGAGGGCAGCAGCTCACAGAACCAGCAGAGTTTGTTCCTCAGCTGCTGGAGGTCACCAGGCTGATTGAAGGGAGACACAGTCAGCACCACCAACATCCTGCCCTCTGTCAAGCTCACAACACACCTGCAAGCAAGCCCTTGCATAGTAATGTCCTCCTTATTATTAAAAACTATTTTTAAAAAAATCATCATATTGATGAGGCAAGAGTTTAGGAAAGGATTTATTCCCTATCCATTAGAGCATAAGCCTCTGCTCAGTGGAAAGCTTCTTCCAAAAAGGTGGCTTCTGCCAACACCCACAGCAGGTGACAGCTTGGGCTGAGGACTCCATACAAGAGGTTTTGTGTTTATTTAGGCATTTTGGGGCTTGAGAGCTAAAAGGACTTCAAAAGTCCAAGCAGAAACCAGAACAGGGAATTGTGCATAAGACTGAGGCCCTCAAATTGGCAGCAACTGCCTGAACTCCAGCGGGAGCAGGATTTCCAGATCAATGCTTTCCAGCCCTGAGCTAATGCTGCTCTCTGCTAGTCAGCTCACTTGGCAACACAACCATGCACACAGGGAAATCTCTGCTCCTACTTTGCAGTATATTTGCCTGTAGACACTTGGAAAACTTCCACTAAGTGACAGATCCTCCCAGAGAACCCTCACTAGCTTGAATACAGATGCAATCAGGTCTAGCTCTGAAAGCATTACAAACACCTACATTCAAAACTGCTCCTAAAATTGGCTTGTAGATGCAGAGACCCACTGGAGATCAGGTGGGGCAGAGTGCTGCTGAATAAGCAGATGCTCCTTCACCCTCTGGAAAACAGGATCCAAAGCACTGTCTGAGAATTAAGGTCAGATACAAATGTATTGACAGTTACAAATAAGAATATATTAAGGAATAACAGAAAATGCATCTATTTTAAAGAGATAACATTCAAGTTTGCAATAGGGGGAGGAAGGCAGAGTCTCTGCAAGAATTCCAGTGGAAAATTTTGTACAAACCACAACGCAGAGAAGATGGTACAAAAAGACCTCATCACTGTGAGTGAGTCTGAGACTACTCACATCGTACTAAAGGGGCATCAAAGAATGAATGTAACAATTAAAAAAAATTCTCCAGTTTGTTGCATAGATTAAAAAAAAGAAGCTGATGGAAAAGCTGAGTGGTATATGAGTGTGGAAGTATTAAACAGCTGTAAAACAAGTTTAAAAGAAGCAACAGAAAGCAAAGTGCATAGGGTAGGTAGAAGCAGAAGGGTTTTTATCAGGTCTCCATGTAAGTGGTGTAAGGAAAAGCCCTTATAGGGTTAAGTGCTGGGGAATATTGCCTTCTTGTCAGGCAGATGCTCAGAGGCTGTGAAAGGGGGCACAAGACCATGTTTGCGTTGGGCTGGCTGCCAAGGGTTATTGCTATAGACTCCGGGTTAATTAACTCCAATGAAGGCCCCACCAACTGCATAGCTTTGGACATCTCCCAGCAGCTCTGGGAAGGAGATTTCACACACAGATCCTGTCTGAGATCACTCACTTTGGGGCAGCTCGAGGGGAAACAGCCATTTTCACTTCCACTGCAGAAATCTCTGCAACTCAGGTACACACATGTAAATCAAACTCCGCTGCTTTAAGCAACAGACTTGGATTTTTTTTTTCCCCTCCTCCCTGCAGTGATATCACACACCTGCTGTTATCCAGCATCCCAGCAAGCCCAAAATGTAAAAAACCCAGTAGCATTTGTAAAACCCTGATTATACCTCACCACATTATACACATTACATTATTATATAAGGCCGCACTCAGAAGGCTTTACCAACTTCCACAAGGAGGTCTCTGGATTTAAACAGCCTATTTGCTGAGCTGAAAAGTAGTTTACAAGCAGGATGCACGTAAAGAAGTTGCATTCCCTGAACGAAGATGATGCTCAGCTGTGGAGTCCAGCCTTTTCTAGTCCCTCACCCCAAGGAGCAAGTCAGTAAGGGAGCTCTACCTGTTTTATTCATCAGTGCTTTGCAACCACTTGAGACCAGCAGGACCATTCCAAATACCAAAAGAATAAGTTTTTGCAGACATTTATGAAACAGCATGATGGGATCCAAGCCTCCTGCCCTCTCCTCAGGGGCCACACACCCCAGCATGTGAACAGGTCCTTTCAAGCAGCATCATCCTTCTTAGAATCATAGAATCAGCTGGGTTGGAAGGGACCTTCGAGATCATCAAGTCCAACCCTTGATCCACTACCACTGTGGTTACTAGACCATGGCACTAAGTGCCACATCCAGTCTCGTTTTAAAAATCTCCAGGGACGAAGAATCCACCACTTCCCTGGGCAGCCCATTCCAGTGTCTGACCACCCTCTCTGTAAAGAAATTCTTTCTAATATCTAACCTAAACCTCCCCTGGCACAACTTGAGACCACGCCCTCTTGTTTTGCTGATAGTTGCCTGGGAAAAGAGACCAACCCCCACCTGGCTACAGCCTCGTGTCAGGGAGTTGTACAGAGTGATGAGGTCTCCCCTGAGCCTCCTCTTCTCCAGGCTGAACAGCCCCAGCTCCCTCAACCTCTCCTCATAGGACTTGTGCTTGAGTCCCTTCACCAGCCTAGTTGCCCTCCTCTGGACCTGCTCCTTCTTGCAGCAGGTAAGAGCGACCGTCCCTCCAGAGAGGTCCTCCGTGCTCCCGGGAGGTCTGGGCCAGCTCGGGGCAGGGAGGACGGTGACACTTCCCGGTTTACATTTGTTGGAACGCGGAGATGACGCAGTTGATGCTCGGGCGGGGTGCTGCACACAGCGCCGCGTTGGTGGTATAGTGGTGAGCATAGCTGCCTTCCAAGCAGTTGACCCGGGTTCGATTCCCGGCCAACGCAGTTAGTTTTTTTTTTCCTAGATTGTTTTGTGGTTTGGATTTTCCTCCCCCTTTCTTTCCCCCCCCCCCTTACCTGCCCGCTGCAGCTCTCCAGGTACCGCTCCAGCCCCGACGGGTCATCCATAGCTACAACCTCCCACCCAGACCCCCTCCATCCCGCCCCGGTCCCAGTTTTAACCCCCAGGGGCGGCACCGGGGGCGGGTGCGACTCGTCAGGGAATTTAACACAGCTGGGAGTTCAACCCCCATCAGACAGCCCTGGAGCGGCTCCTCAGGGAGCACAGCCCTTCACAGCTGGGAGTTTAACTCCCGTCCGACAGCCCTGGAGGCTCCCGCCTGCCCTTGGCAGGGCTGTCCCAGCGCGTTCTCCCCATCCTGCCGGACTGGAGGAATCGGGGTGCTCTCGTGTGCTTTACAGGAGCCTAAAAGCACAACCTGCTCCCGAGCTCCCCTGAGCCTGCTCCCCTCCGCGGGGCTGAAGGGAAGCGGGTAGTTGGAGCTGTGATTCAGACCTTGCAGAGATAACACTTTTTAGCAAGCAAGCGTGATGTGCCCTTAGTTTCTCCCACCTGCATCATCAACTGGAATGAGGCCCATCTGGTCCTTGGAACCCCGGGCCAGAAGTATAAACTTCAAACTGAAGGCACGGTGCTGAGATGGTCTGTTCTCAGCTGGGCTAATGCTGCTTAGGGGGAGGAAGTGTTTGGTCCTTACATTTGCTGTTCTTTTCCTCGCAGACATTTTCCCCTCTGGAGTCTGTTTCTGCCCTTTTTATGGGACGATTTAAGGCCATTCCTTTTTCCAGTGTGTGGGGATTCCAGGTGTGAGGCAGCACGTTCCCAGCAGGGAGTTCATGTTGTGCCTGGCTGACTGATGCTGTGGGAGTCTCATGCTGCCAATGCAGCTTGGCTTGGGCGCTGCTTGACTCCACGCCAGCAACTGCTGTCTGACTTGTTCCTTCTCTCCTGTCCTGTCGCTGCGTGGTGAAGGATGGATGGATTGATGGATTCCTGTGAAGGTGCAGCTGGGAACACATCCCTGTCCCTGTCTGGGCTGGGGGATGTGCTGGCTGTCATGATCAGTGCACCTGTTGCTCTGCTAGAAGGACTTTGCTTTGCGCTGGGAGATTTGCTTGCAAACAGCAATCTGAGCTGAGGAAACCCTTTGGGAGGAGATGTCAAAGCCCAGCCATGCAGCAGGTTTTTGGGAGGCACGGCCAGGCTCTTCTTGCTACCCCAGAGGTGCAAATGCTTAGATTAGCACCCTTTAGCCATGAGGCAGAGTGTACGTGGCTGATGAGCATCCTTCCCTCCTCAGCACAGCCTGCTGGTCTGGTCTGTGGTATTTCTGGGACTTACCTTCCAACTTACAGGAGCCAAACCCTCCTGGCCCCAGAAAAATCCAGCCTCGAGCAGGTTGATTTACATCACACCGCCCATCCCGGAGCACCCAGGAGGGCAAGTTGAGCAGCAAAGCAAGGAGAGGACTCTCAGAGAGGTTGTAGCTTGAATTACAGAGGCTGATGGAGCCAGCTCAGACCAGTTCAGGATGGTTAAAACTGAAGTGTCCCATTTAGGTTTGGTGGCCAGACAGCTCCGTGGCCTTGGCTGCCTTTGCAGGCACAACAGGATAGGGTGCTGAGGGCTGTGGTGGGGGGTTCTGCTCCCACCAGCAGTGACCAGCCCAGCCCTCACAGCTGCTTTGTGACAGTGAGGGCCTGCACTGCCCGCAGGAATCATTGACCTGAACACAGGGATTGTGCCAAATTTGTTCCGTCCTCTGGTGCTCCCCCAGCATGGGACACCATTGCTGTGCTTCAGTTGGGAAGCTGGAAAACTGTGGTGCTCGTGGTGCTTCCCTGGTGTGGCCCTGTCTGTAGCACTGCAGCTGAAGTGCTATGAGTTTCCTCAACAAATTAATCCTTCTCTGCACTGCAGAACCCCCTGGAGGTAAGATATGTTCATCTCGAGGCCCCTGAGGACTGATTTGTCTGCACTTTGTGAACCTGAGATGGAGAGGTCAAATCATGGTGTGTGAGGCTACATCGTAAAACTCTTAATAATGGTGTTTCTTCTTGCCTTGAATATGGACATCCTGCAAATGCAGAGGCACCAGGAAGTGATGAGATTCTGGGAGAGTTTGGTGCCTCTTGGGTTAAATGGGTGTAAGGTTGTTTACCCATCTGGAGGCGGGGAAGAAGTGAAGATGTTTAGAAAGCTGAGAGATCATCTGAGGAGTCAAGAGTCACCACTGTGTGGGCGATTCCAGCTCTCAGGCTTGCTTGGATGTAGGGGAAGGGTCTTCTGGATGCTGCCCAAGGAAGGGGAGGTATGGCTGTGCCTCAGGAGGGCTCTGTGCCCACAGCCTCCTCCTCCAGGCTGGACATCTCCTTGTGGTGCCCAGCTCGTGGAGGCTCAGCGAGTGGGGTGTCCAGTGGTGGGGAGCCCCAGGGAGTGAAGGCCCAGGGAGTGGGAGGTCTCAAGAGCAGGAGGCACTGAGTCCCTGGCCTTCCCCTTCCCTCAGTCTCCCAGTTCTGGGTCTCCCCTTCTTAGTCATCAGAAGTATTGTTACCTCTCTGCTGCAAGTGTTCTTCCTTCTTCAGCAGGAAGGACTGACCCCTGTCATGGGTTGGACAGATGTTAATTTAAAATGTGTCACTTGGAACTCATGAAACCCGTCTGCTTGATTTCTGATCATCCAGGTGAAATAACATTATGAAAGGCAACTATTTTTCCCATTCAAACTTAAAAAAAAAAAAAAAAGATTGTTTCTGTCTCAAACTGCCTGAGCTTCTCCCCTCCTTCCTTTTTTTCCCCACTTTTTTCCTCACTTTTTTCCCTCCCCTCTTTTCCCCCCTTCCTCCTTTTTTTCCTCTCCCCCTCCTTTTTTTCTCCTGCCTTTCCCCCCCTTTCCCCTCCTCTTTTTCCCTCTCCCCTTCTTTCCCCCCGTCTTTCCCCCACACACTTTTTAATTCCCTTTGGAAAGCAGCAGCCATGCAGATCCCGGCTGGAGTGACTCACACCAGGACTGCTCGGGGCAGGGCAGGAGCTGCTGGAGCCCTTCCCCTTCCCCACGTCCCCAGGAGCCAGTGACGGGGTGATGAATCACTGCGGTGCAGAGTTACTGTAATGATGAATTGTCATGAGTCTTAATTAGCAAATTGGTTAATTTTACTTAGAAAGTTGATGATTAGTGCGACAATAAGTGCTTTGTGTATTCTTTGTAAGAGTCATTCAGTATCGTTCTTCCCTGGATAACTAATTGGAGAAGACTATTCCACAGAGCTCCTCCAGCACGCCTCTATCAGTCCCTTTAAACATTTCTGCAGCAGACACTGCTGCATCACCTGGATGCTGTAATTATGGGATGGGACTGATCACAGGAGACTTCCAAAAACCTGGAAGGGACAAGGAGTAAGTCAGTAAGGGAGCTCTACCTGTTCTATTCATCAGTGCTCTGCACAGCTGCCTTCTGTTCCAGCACACCCTGAATGCCTCGCTGCTTGCTTTGAAGTTGGCTAATCTTGGTTTGGCTTTATCTTATCTTTTTTAGGAGCCAGTTTGAGAATTAAAAGCTCGTGACTGACAATGTTCTGCTTTCTGCTCTCCTGAGCTTTATGCTAAACCTTTATAGCTGTAATTGTCTCAGAAGAGTGTAATTGCCTCAGGTGTAGCTTGGATCTCCTGGTGCCCTTGCTGCCTGCAGCGTTTAAAGCTCTGCCTTTGGCACAGGTAGAAGAGCAGCTGAGAGCAGGATTGTGTTCCAAGGGAAAAAAAATCAATATAATGTGCACAAGATGCCTCCAAATTCAGCACTTTCTAATTACTCCAGGACCCTGCACTTCTCCATCGACAGCAGAATCCAAGTCTTGTTGTGAAGGTTGTTCCTTCTGTGTGGTTTAGCCCTGTTTTGGTCCCTGTGCCTTGATTACCATCTTACCAAGGGTGTAAATAGATTGAGGTGCTGAGGAGGACCTCAGAAGGGGTCAGGGAGAGGAGCAGGTGAGCTGCAGCAAGGTCAGTGGGAGCAAAGGACATGCATGGAGCTGGAAAGGCTCTCGAGAAGTGTCTGCAGCCCAAAAGGCAACTCAAAGGTGGATGCTGGAGTCCGTGGGTCTGACAAGTGTGACCATCACTCTCTTCTACTTATTTGTCCCATAATGCTCCATTCTAGACATGATGAATGCTTGTCAGTGTCAGCCAATACTGGATTTATTGCCAGGGAAGGAAAGAAGCCACTATGACTACTCACTGAGTAATAGTGAGTAATTTGACTTTTAATTGTGAATTAGTGTCATCGTTAGATTATGCTGGTGTAAACATGAACAGAATCAAGTCCATTAGTTTTGATATTTGGTTCTAACTTGCCCTGTGTAAAGAAGGAGTAACCCTCTTGCAGAAGTGAGGAGCTTGAGCCAGAATCTAGTTTAATTTTCCAGGTTTACTGGGCGGTGGGAAAGGCTGTAACTTCCCATTTACTCCATAGTACCTGTGTCTCCCCCTGTACTGGATGATGCAGCCCAGGTCACACAGTGGTAAGGGTGCCTCTTCTTTGCCCTGGTTAAACTGAGGCTCTCTTATTCCCTGAAAAGGTACTTTTTGCAGACATTAGTGGACTCTGAGCACTTGTGTGCCAATGCATGTGCCTGCCATGCTCCCTGGCAGAGACCAGCGTGCTCTGGCTTCTGGATCAGGAAAGAAAGTCCCTTCTGTCACATGGGAAAGGGGTAAACTGGCTAGAAAAGAGCCATTTTTTCTGGCTTCTACAGCTCTATTATGTGCAATGGAGACACTAACTGCCCCTGTGTCAGAGAATTGCTGAGAACCAGACCCAGAGAGGATTGCCAAATCCTCCACTGAATGCCAGAGGAAGCACTGTAAGTAAAAGTCATCTGTCTCAACTGAAAGGCTGAATGGTGACTCAAAATCTCTACAGTTAACTTCATTTAATTTTCCTATCTGTGCAAAGCAACAAACTGATTAAAGGCAGGCATTCTGTATGTTTGCATAGAAATCCACTTGTCCTGGCCCAGCCTCGTACTGCAGTGTGGAGGAGAGCCCAGCAGTCTGTTTTTATTTTTCATTCTGTGTTGCATTTAAAATGTGGCCAGAAAAGGGGGGAGCAGAGTGGGGTGGGTGTTAAACATTGGCTGCCCACCTTAATTGCAACCAAGCAATGAATGGCTGCAGGCTTTCTTGGACAGCTCCTCCGTGAATGTCACACACAAATCCATCTGACACCTGGGGTCAGAAGTATCCTTCCGTGCTTTTTGTTAAGTCATCTCTCCCATTTCTGTGCCAAACGATCTGGCTAAATTGAATTGCATTTAAATGAGGTGAGTGTGCCATGGATCATCTGACTGCTGCTGTTCACCTCTGAGTTTTGTGACAAATCACTCTAAATGCAAACACTGTGTCTCATACCCTGAACTTACTGCTGCAGTTAAAGGCTGATCCTTTAAGCTTTATCTGGAAAAACAATATAGTAATAGCACTCCTGCGTGTTTGCACAGAAAAGGAGAGGTGTGCATACAGCAGGTGCTAGCAGAGCTCTGTTAATTCAGTTTGCAGTCACATTGAAGATGTGAGCAGTGACATTGGCATGTCCAGGACCTTCAGTGCAGGCTCTCCAGGAATTACAGCACTTACTGTGATGCCTTCGCTGCTGTGTCAGCTGAGCTGTGCCACCACTCCAGTTTCTATTAGCTTATGGTACAGGAGAGGACAAGGAAATGCAAATGCAATGAGTCAAGGAAGGTTTCTGAGCAGTGCCTGAATTCCCCCTAAAACTGAGTTTTGTCTGAGTGATCAGCAAGATGCAATGACTGACACTGGAATGAGTCCCCAGGGCTCACAGCTCGGCGATTAGTCAGTTCTCATTACCTCTTCCTCCAATTAACGTCAGCAAATCCGTGCTCCTGAGTCAACGAGGACCTCAGGAGGAACTAGACTTCCCCAAAAGGCTGCCAGATGTCAGCAGCAGCTCCAATCCCCTCGCCTTGATGGTTCTGTGCTTTTAACACACATAATTAACTGTTAACACCCTCCTGTTTCTGTCACTCCAGCCCTTCACCCGTGGTCTGTCAATAACCACTGTGAGCTTGGCTGTGACTGAGGAGTCTGTGCCCAGCTCTGCTGTCATGTGCTCCTGCACTTCATCTCATTTCCATGCTCATCCCAGCCAAGCAGGAATCCAGCCTGAGATCCCTTTTGGTAAAGCCTCATCCCTCCATTTGGATCTTCCTCCCTGCTGTCTTTGCCATTTCCCTTGAACAGGTTATGGCATCAGGCTGTGACATCTTTTACTGCAGCTTTTACGGTCAGTCTGTACAAGTGGAATATGAGTTAATTTTCCCCTTACAATCCAAGATACTACATGGAATATTTTTACATATTTTTGGTGTCTGCAGGCTGTGGAAGAAGCTCACTTGTCACAGTGTCCTTCGTTATGAAGGTGCCATTTTTTTTCCGTCGGTTCACTTACCTGCAACTTGTCAGGAATAATTAAGTGCTGTGGTTGCTTTGACCTCCCTTCAGTGGACATTTACACAACTCATAAATACAAAGTAGCTCCCCTGAGCTCTTTTTCCACGCAGGTAGAGTTGCTCAGGTTTGCTCAGCAATGCTTTGAGAAAAATAAGGAGCCCAGATGAGCATGCGTTTGGGAGGATCCTGAGTTCGTTGTTTCCTAAAACCCATGTTACTCAGATCAATTAACTTCTGTTATTAACATTAAGAATACATTTATCCCAGGTATTTTTACAGTCCCCTATACTCCCAAATTGGCACGGGCAGTGCTGCTGTCCAAAACAAATGAAGTGTGTGAAGACAGACAGTTTAAAGGTGTTGAGGAATGTGGCTGTTTCAGACCTCTCACATCTCACTCGACTTTCACCTAATTTGTTAACAGGTATGTTTTTCCCTGTGGGACAATAATGCTTTTCTCTGTGACATTTTATAGAGGACCTTCTGAACCTCCTTTTGTCCCTTTGGGTAAAAGCAGTTGAATTGGCTTCTTTTCTGGTGCCTCTCTATTTTCCCTAGAGAATCCGAGTTGGTTCTTAACCCTTTCTATCCTCCAGGCCTTACAAACTGTAGGATAGGAACACTTAGATGTCTTACAAGTCTAGACATTACATGGGCAGCTGCAGGTTCACTGGGGAGAGGCTTCTCCTGTCTAGAAAATTGGATGTATAGGCAAAGAGAAGAATATTTGCTCATTTTAAGTATGAGCTAAAAGAGAAACTCGCAGAGGGATTGCACGGCGAGTTTGCAACCGGGAATTGTTGGGTCTCCTGGGGCAGCAGTGATGTTGTCAAGATGTCTCCTCAGACCCAAGGGTTTGCAAACATTTCCAAGCCTCCAGCCACCCTTGGGACACAGGTGCTTGTCACCACCAGTGATGGCAAACTGGGGAGCAGAGAGCAAGGCTCCCCTCCGGTGTGACACTCGTTACACCAGGCAGGCGGCCGCATCCCTCGCGTAGCCGCAGACAAAATACTTTAATATTCACTTACTCTGCGGTGGCAAGAACAGCTGGGATGGTTCCTGTGCTCTTTGATTTATCCAGACAGGCTACGAGGGCGTTTGTTGCACATTTCCTTAGAAGTTTGTCACAGCCTGACGCGCGCCGTTCCCGCGGTGCCTCGCAGAGCTCAGTCAGTGTCCTTCCCTGGCTGCGGGAGGAAAACAGGCTGAGCCAGCCTTGGGATACCTCATTCTCAGACTGAAAGAACCCTTGGAGCAGGAGGTCTGTCTGACTTTCCATTTCTCTTCCCCCCCCCCCCATCTCTCACTCCATCTTGTTTGTATTTGCTGCCCATCCCGCTACATTTCAGGTGAATGACAGGTCTGTGCTTACAAGGGGTGTTGTGTTGGTGTTGAAAACGTTTTCCTTTGCAAAGGAAAATATCTTCATTCCATAGGTATTGATGCAGAAGAGTATTAATTCAAAACCTGCCCTAGATTAATGTAGAACAGCACAAATAACAACCAGGTACTGTGAATGATGAATGGGAGAAAAGATTTTAACTGTCACTGTGCTACCACACAGGGAGTATTTTACAGGAGGCACCGTGTTTTCTGTGTCATTTTTTCATTTGCTTTACTTAACAATAACCATCCAATCTTAAAAAAATCGTCTTCTGCTAAGGGTACTACCAAGAAAGAAGGAGAATATTTGGAACTTGCTTTGAAACAGTTACTCTCATGGGAACTCAAAGCGTGGTTATTATTGTGCTACTCGGAAAGCTGCTTTTCTGTCCAGCTTCCCTGTGATCCCTTTAGCTCTATCTGATACCAAAGGCTTGAGATCTCCAGATTAGGAATTAAATTCCACCTCTGTGGCCCAGACCTGATGACCTGCTGGAGTCACAGCAAATGGGTTTTCCTTTACAGTGAGTGCTTCCAGCTGCAGCTGTTGCTTTTTGGTCAGAATTGAACTTTTTTGGGAGAAAAGATAATTAAAGCCGTGCGATGCAGGTGTAGGAATAATAAGTGGCTTGAAAATGAGCAGGGATTAGTCAAATGGCAAGCCCTGATCTTGCAGGGATTTAAGTGCTTGTTTTATTCTGCTGGCATGTGTGAGTACACAGGACAGTTGGGAGGGCTCTGTCCTGGGCTGATGGGGGATTTAGGGTGGCCATGGCATGGCCAGAGGCTGTAAAGCTGGGACAGCTGGGTGGGATAGCAGCACTTAGAGCATCAGACAGCAATTGCTGGTGAAAATCCAGAAATGGAAAGCGAATGTAATTTATAAATAAGCACTTTTTTTCAGTGAGCTTCTAACAATTCGCTTAATCAGCTGGATTTTCAGCAGCACAAAATGTGACCATGATCATCTCAACTTAATTAAAAGTGTATCTATGTTGTGATAGCATGTGGATTATGTGGAGACTTGCAGCAGCCTGATGGATTTTCATCCTGCTCACATACAATGTCATGGTTTAGACCGTTGTTTTTTATGATGAGCTTTTATTCTCCTTGCAAGAATTTCCAGTGTCATTTCTGCTGACAGATGCTGCTTAGGACAGATTTATTTTTATTCCCTTACAGTTTGAATTGGATCAAACATCTTTTTCCATGTAGCTCAAGTTTCCACAGTGGAGTTACTCCTCGTTTACTACTCCAAAAAAGAAAATTGTAGTCGTTTTTTGTGACTTTCTTTAGCAGCAGTTGAAATATTTTTTTGGCATGTGTGTGTACAATCTATTAATTTCCACTTCCTGTCAATTGTAGGAATTGGTGCTTATAAATAGTATAAAAAATTTTAATGCAGATAAAAAGAGATAGAGAGAAAATCCAGCATTTGGTTTGGGGTTTTTTTTTTGAGAAAAATCCAGCATTTGGCCTTTTTTTTTTTTTTCCTAGCTGCAATCAGTGAGGTGTTGAAACTTGTATGGTGTTTGTTTCTGGCATTGATAAGGATCTCTCACATTCTTATATAAAATGCTAAATTAACAATAATCAACCCCCAGGAATTACAGCCCCACTCAGGCATAACTTGCCTTTCTCTCCAGCTTCCTCTGAATCCACAGATCTGAAGGCTTTTTCCCTGTGATCTGAGAAAGCAAAATTCCTGACAGAACTAATGGGGCTCCTGCAGCATTTTAAAACCTTTTCTTTTTCCCCACGAGTGGCTGCCTAATGTGACTGGGATTCCAGTGGCTGTTTGCATTATTCCCTCCCTGCAGTCGGGATATTCAGCACCATTAGCCTGCCTGGCTGGTTGGCACGGCTGTGGCTCTCTGGTGAGGCTTTCCAGCAGGTTTCTCAGTCC
The DNA here is from genome assembly GCF_003945725.1 of Corapipo altera. Lineage (NCBI taxonomy): Eukaryota > Metazoa > Chordata > Aves > Passeriformes > Pipridae > Corapipo > Corapipo altera. Next base: position 1,445,991 of record NW_020884946.1, on the reverse strand, counting down.
ACATAATTGAGATAGTTTGTTGCCTTAAGTAAGTATTGGGTAATGGCACCTGACGTGGGATTTAAAAGCATTTTCAGGTCCTTGTATTGTGCTTTGTGCTGTGATGTTGTGGCAAATGTGTAAGATGCAAAGGACCAGAGATTTCTGAGCTGGTGGGAAGTGGTGTGTTCTCAGCTGAAACCCCTCAGAGCCAACAGTGACCATCCAGCAGGGAAATCGATTCCAACTCCTGGAAGAGGGAAGTGAAGAAAGTTCTTCTGTGTCATAGAATATCCTGAGTCAGAAGGCACCCACACAGGGATCATCGAGTCCAACTCCTGGCCCTGTACAGACACCCCAACAATACCACCCTGTCCCTCAGAGCTTTGTCCAAACATTCCTTGAGCTCTGGCAGCCTTGGGGCCGTGACCACTGCCCTGGGGAGCCTGTTCAGTGCCCAACCACCCTCTAGGGGAAGAACATTTTCCCAATATCCAGCCTAAACCTCCTCTGACACAGCTCCTGTCATTCCCTTGGGTCCTGTCACTGGTTACTAGGAGAAGGGATCATCAGATCCTGCCCCTTCTGTAGCTGTAGCAGCTGGATGTGCACTCTCTGCTCTCCCATTGCAGCTCAGCTCCTGGCAGGAGGGGCAGCCCTGTCCTTCCTATGCCTTTCCCTGGCTCTTGGCTCCAGTTTTTCTCTCTCTATTGGCAGGACCCTCATGCGCTGTCTCTGGGGCAGCAAATCTGTTCCCACTCCTGGGAAGCAGTGATTTGGTTCTGATGCCATCTGGAAAACTGCTGTGGACAAAAGCAATCAAACATCAGTAAAATCTGCTTCTGCCAAGCCCTGTCACAACCACTACCAAAATGGTCAACATAAGCAAGATTTGGCCTTAAATTTGCCCCTGGGAAGCGTGGGGCAAGGATGCTGCCTTTGCCTGGCTCATGTGCCGCCCTCAGCAGTGCTCCTGCAAGAGTGGACCGTCCAGCCAGGATGTGCTGAGCCAGGGAAGCTCCGGGATGAAACAGCAAAACACTGCCTCGCCAGCTGATGGCCGGTCACGCATTCCAAGTGTCTGTCTCCACATTCCCGTGGTCACCCCGCCAGCCAGGCCTCGCCTCCGGGCCTGCTTCGCCTCCCTTGCAAAGGCACAGCCTCTGCCAGCATCTGCTTCGCGCTGCTGCCTTTGTTTGCTCTGGATAGTTTGGAAAAGCGGAGGTGGCCTGCAGCTGGGTGACACACGTGGGTGGAGAAGAGGGGAATGGTGAGCTCTTCCCACAGCTCCATGCAAATCCTCGTTGGATACAGAATGCTGCGGACCGGCTGATTTCTCAAAGATGCGTTGGGACATTTGCTCTGAGCGACAGGGCCTAGAAGTCAAACCAGACTCTTCATTGCCAGAGGTCTGAAGAAATGATAGGAGGGTGTGTGCAAAGCCCTGGGGTGATGTCAGCCTTCCTGCTGCGCTGGGATAACTCCCTTTTGCCGGCTGCAACCAGCCACTGTGGATACCACAGCCGGGCTTGGGATGCTGGTCCTGACCAGCATCAGCAGTGACCCGCAGCCACTGCTGCCTCAGCCATCCTTGTCCCCACTCCTGCTGCCAAAAAAGGTGAATTTTCTCGTGTGCAGCAGTTTGTTTTTTTCCCCTGAATGTTTAGGACTCTGGGAAGCTGAGGGTTAATGTCAGTGGCCTAGTGATGGAGCTGGATGGGTGCCCTCGGTGGCTTCTTGTGCTGTTTTGTTGTCCTCAAGTAACTGTGTGACAGAGCATCAGTTTCCATCCCTGTGGATTCCCACAGATCCGTGGTCAGCCACTGAGCTCAGGCAGGAGAAAGCAATCTGCCCTGTGAGCACTGTGGGAAGGATCCACGTCAGAGGGAAGAAGAAGTCGGAACTTTAAGAAGTCAGAGCTGAAAAACTCTGTTTAATCCCCCCCCCTGCACACTCCACAGGCTGGTGAGATATCACTGAATGTGCCCCTGGTCCATCTGTGCTGTGGGCAGGGCTGCTCCACACTGCAGATCCAAACAGTTTTAAGGCATTTAAGGGAAACTGAGGGACAATCCCTGTTTCTGGTCATGAGGGGGTGTCCTGGTGTCCTTCACGTCCTGAGGGAGAACTTGGGGTATGTTGTGCCTGCTTGCTCTGGGCCCGTGGGGTCCTCACGCCTGCCTACCCTGCCAGCTCCGGGAAAGGGAGTGGAAAGGGATGTGGTGGAAACTGGCTGGGACTGGGGGGATAATTAGGGAGGGTGGTGTCTGGATGGGTGATCCTGTACATGGTGGGTCTGGGCAGTGGGATCCCTGCATGGGGTAGGTCTGGGAAGGATGGTCCCCACACATGGGTGGGGAGATCCCTGGGGATACCTTTGTGCAGGAGGTGATTCCCACACTTGGGTGGGGTTTGGCTGGATGTAGCCATAGGTGTGGGAAACCTGGGTGGAAGGATTCCTGCTTGTGGGAGGTCTGGGTAGGTGATCCCTGTCCGTGGGTGGGGAGATACGTAGGGATTCCCCTGTGGGGGAGGTCAGGATGGGTGATCTCTGTCCATGGGTGGGGATCTCTGTCCATGGGTGGGGGTCTGGGTGGGGATCCCTGTGGGGAGGAGGTCAGGGCGGGTGATCCCTGTCTGTGTCTGGGGGCTGGGTGGGGAGATGCCTGGGGATCCCTGCAAGGAGGATGTCTGGGTAGGTGAATCTCTGGAAAAGGTGAGGGATCCCCCTGTAGGGAGCTCTGGGAGAGGTGGTGGTGGAATCCCTGCATGGGGTAGGTCTGGGTGGGTGATCCCTGTCCATGAGTGGGGGTCTGGATGAGGGGATCCCTGCCTGGTGGAGGTCAGGGTGGGTGATTCCTGGTCAGGGTGGGGGCTGGGTGATGAAATCCCTGGGGATCTCCATGTAGGGGAGGTCTGGGTGGGTGATCCCTGCCCATGGGTGCAGGTCAGGGTGGCTGATCCCTGTCTGTGTGTGGGGGTCTGGGTGGGGAGATGCCTGGGGATTTCCACATGGGAGTTGTCTGGGTGGGTGAACCTCAGGAACAGGTGGAGGATCCCTGCGTGGGGAGCTCTGGGGGAATGGAATCCCTGCATGGGGGACATCTGGATGGGGGATCCCATGGTGAGGTCTGGGTGAGGAAATCCCTGGGGATCCCTGTGTGGGAGAGATCTGTGTGGGTGATCCCTGTTCACGTGTGGGGTCTGGACGAGGAGATGCCTGGGGATCCCTGTGTGTGGGAGGTCACTATGGGTGATCTGGGGGGGGGATATCTGGGTGGGTACACCTCAGGAATAGGTGAGGGATCCCCACATGGGGAGCTCTGGGGGGGGTGGGGAGGGTGGGATCCCCACCTTGGGTAAGTCTGTGTGGGTGATCCTTGCCCATGGGTGGGGGGCTGGATGGGGGAGATCAGGGTGGGTGTTCCCCATCAGCGCCTGGGGAGATCCCTGGGGATGTCTGGGTGGGGGTGAACCTCAGTAACACGCGAGGGACCCCCGCACGGGAAGCTCTGCGAGCGGGACCCCCACGCGGGTCTCTCCCGCGGCGCACGGGCCGGCTCCGGGCGATGCCCCCACACAGGCGCGGACACCCCCTCGGCCCCCCCGCTCGGCTGTGCCGTGCCGGGGGCCCCCGCGCTGCCCCGGCGGTGCCCCCGCGGGGGTTCCCCGGGCGGTGCCGGTGCCTTTAACGCGCGGGGGGGCGGCCGCGGGCGCGGCGGACGTGCGGGGCCGCCTCCTCCCCTTCCTGCCGCCCGCGCCGCGCAGACACCGACACCGGCCGCTCCCCATCCCCTGCCCGCTCCGTCCCCGCCGACACGGCCCGGCGCGGCCCGGCCCTGCCCTGCTCTGCCCGCCGCCGGCTCGGTGAGTCCCGCCCGGAGGGGCCCGCCCGGGGGCCTCCGGCGAGGGGCGGCGGGCACAGGCCGCGGCGGGCCCGGGGCTGCGGCCCGGCCGGGAGGGTCCGGGGGGGAACCGGGGCGCGGCCGGCGAGGAGCCGCTGCCGCGGGGCCGGGGGGGCTGCGGGGGGCTTTGGGGGCGGGAGGGGCTCCGGCGCTTCCCGAGCGCATCTCCGCGGAGCCGAGTTGAGCGGTGGGCAGGGGGCGAAAGGCGCCGTGTCCTCGGTGTTCGCTCGGTCCGCGGCGTCGGGTGCCCGCCGTGCCAAAATCTACACCACCACCACCACCCGCCCTCCGAAATGTGACTTGCAGGCGTTTCCCGTGGCGGTGGGAGCCCCCGGGTGAGGTTCGGCGAGAGGCGGGTGCTGCGGCTCCCCGGTGGCCATGCGAGCTGTGGTGAGCACTGCGCTTCATCACAGCGGTCTGGGTGCCTGTGCTGCTTTTTAATGCTGCTTCCCATCGTCGTGGGTGGTGGTGGCGGCAGGGGTGCTTTATTTTTTTTTTTCCAGGGTTGCCTGTGCCCTTTGGTCCGGCCCCCGGTATGGGTTATGTGCGGCTGTGTTAACCCTGGAGGTGTTGATTCCCCCCTCACCTCTTCTCCCTTGCTCACCGCTTACTGCCTTCCTCCGGTGTGCGGGTTACTTGAGAAGGGGAGAAAAGTTAAGGTGGCAAAGCTACGTCTTTTGTGCCCGGCTAGTTTCAGTGGATGAAGTGTTTTAAGTAGATGGTTATTAAGAATAATGTAGCATCTTTACTGCATTAGGCAGTGCCAAGTGATGTGCATCCACCCGTGTGCCTTAGGTTTGTCATTTTATAACCTTTCTTTCCACACCCCCACCAAAGGCTCTGCTGTGTATTTTGAGGTCATTGTTCGAAAACCTCAAAGATCATTTCTTGCTTTGCGCAAGAGGAGCAGAGCTGATGTCCTGCTGGGGCTCTCTTCTGTTTAAAATTATCTTTTTCTTCTCCCCCTTTTTTACTCTTTGTATTGCTGCCCCTGTCCAATAACATGACTGGTACTTAGTAGACATAACTGAAAAGTTTTGTTTGATGCCTCTTTACCTATGACAAGGCAAAAATCCCTCTCTGGGAAGTCTGAACTGATTGCTGCAGAAGTTAGGAAGGGACCCAGTTTCCACGTTCCACCTCCCCTCAGATATCTTCCTTGCTGTTATCCCAGTGGATTGCTGTGGTCCTGCAGTTTGGCTCGGGCTGGAAGTGTTCCTCTGCCTCGTGGACCTCTTCCCTATAACTGCGCTGTAATTTCTGCCCGTGAACAGGCCATGCAACTCGCTTTACCACATATTTTTTCTCTTGCCTCATATGCTGATGCTGCTTTCTGCATAGTGTGATTAAAATAACTTTTGTGTGTAACTGCAGCAGCGAAAGGTTGGGGTTTGGATAGAAACACTCATTCTCTGGTAGAGTTATTACCAAATACCTTTTTTTTTCTACCCCCCCCTGCCCCTTTTCCCTTTTTTAACCGGTCTCAGGAAGATGATTTCTGCTCTCAGAAGTAGCAGCAGTAGGATATGAAGAACACAATTAGGTTTTGATTTGATCCTTTATCCGCTGCTGTCACAAAACCCCTCTTAGAGACCTGATGACTACTTTGTTTTTGAACCCCTTGAAGGAAAGGAAAAGACTTTCTCAAGCCGGTGTAAAACTGTGGTGTTACTTGATTAACTGTGTAACAGCTTTTGTTTGCATTATCCGCTCTTGCTGTTGGAGATTAGGTGGTTATGGCTCAAAAATGTCAAATCATTGCTTGATGTTGGCACTGTAACCCCAGTTACAACAAAACTCCTCAGGAACGGGAATTCCCTGTAAATTTCAGAGGTGATGGCCAGAACTGTATTTAATCTACACCCGAGACCCTTAAGTGTGAGGACATGGGGGAGAGGACATGTGTTTTATTTTAAGCATCAAACTTGGTTGCTCCTAATCCCTTCCCCTGCTGCTGCCAAGACACCCACCTCTCACCATTGACTCTGCGAGGCTTCAGCTCCCAAGTTTAGTTCCCTGGTCATCCCCCAGTTACGTGCTGGAGTAAATAGTGAGAATACCCTCTGTGCTGTCCCAGAGGGATGAGGAGGAAGCAGAAGGCAGTGGCAGGAGGAGGTAATTCTTCATTCCTGCCCTCTGCTCTGAAAGTTGTGGCAGCACTGGAGAGCAGAAGAGAGCCCTAATCGAGTTTAGTTTCCCCATTTACAGCACCCATCTGTGCTGTGGGTGCCTTTCATAACACAACCACTCCTAAGGTGAAACTCTGCAGGTTTATTCTTTGCCCCCATCCCACGGGAGAGCAGTCAGAGAGCCTCCTCAAAGACTCACTGAATTTCCATCCTCTCAGTGGCCTGTTTGTGCAATTTGTTTTTGGTTCTAGTGTTTCCATTTGGTTTAAATGATTGTTTTCCCTCCCTGGTGTAATTAGAGGGAGCAATCAGATCCCCTCTTGACCCCTTGTTTTGACAGGTTAAACTAGTCAAAGTCTTTAAGTCTCCTCCTGTTGTTCTCTTATCGATATTCTCAGGATTTCCTTGTCAGTGACAACCTTTTGCCTTTGCCCATCAAAACCTTTTTAACATAAAGGGAATTTTATGCATCTGTGTTTGGCTCTTAAGCTTCCTGCTCTGTGTTGGCAAAGCAGCAGGATTGGACTGTTTTTAAAAACATGACTATTTTGGAGGGGGCTGCTCACTGCACCAAGCTCTCAAACTTTTTGACATTGCTTGGGTGATTGTTTCAGGTTAACGAGACAGGGAGTTGCTGGACTAAATCTGTCCCAGACAAATCACTTCTTGTTAATGACTGTGCATAAACTATGGAGATGATAGATCGGAGAGTTACCAGCCCATGACTCCTAGGAATCTGTTTCTCCTCTCATCGTTATACAAGATGTCCAAGCAAATTAAACACATGAAGGCTTTTTTAAAAAAAAAAGAAGTATTTATTTGTGTTTTTAGAAATGTAAAAGCTTCTTCCTGTTCGCATGCCTGAACTGCAGCTGGTTGCAGGAGAGGGGGCACTTGGGAGCTCTGAGAATTTCCTATTTCTTGCCAGAGTGGAGCCTTGAAAGTATTTTCTTACAATGTGGACTTGTTGGCACTTTTTCCAGGCTGATGTCTGTGGTCTGTAGTTTGGGAACACATCTGTGCCTGCTGGCTTGGGCACTGCCTGAGAGACTCAAATTCCTGCTTTTTTTTTGCCCCCACTTGCAGTGATTTCAGAGCGGGAGCAGCAGCTCTCGCATCGATAAGTGCATTGATCTGGACTCTGCTGCTGCTTCTTCCAGTTAAGGAATTGGTTTTTAGCTGGTGGAGGGGAGAAGCAGAGTGGATCCAGGTGCTGCTCCAAGCTGGAAGACATTACGCAGCCATCTGCAATTCCTGTCATTCCTCTGCAGGGTTTTTTTTCCTCCTCTGTGTGAGAACTAAGTAGCACCTGGGCCGTGTTCCCTGGGTTTGAACTTGTCCTCTGGTGGTCACTGCCATGCCTGTGTACAGGACTGCTGCAGTCTAATTAGATTATATTAGAATGAATAAGTGAATCTCGATAAATGAGCTTACGGGGGCACTGTCGGGGCAGCTCAGTCCCTAAATATAGGTCCTGGGCAGAGGGCAGGCTTGGTGCAGCCTCTCTCCATACAGCAAAATTAAACTGGGATCTCCTGGGAGTGCATCAATTCTGCTGCCTTGGCATCTTGTTGGCCTGGGTGCTCCAGTGTCTCGGGACGAGAAATGCCCAAGTCCGCTCATATATGAGGATTCTTCAATTGAAGCTTGGTGGGGAGTTGGAAGGGGAAGCCACAGCAGTGGAAACTGTAATAATCTGAGGTGCTAAAGAATGCAAATCTCATGATCCTTTCTAATGCTTCCAATTTAACTAAAGGTGGTTGGTTGGGTTTTTTTTTCTTGAAGCTCTCAGATACTGTAGAAAACAGGGAAAAAGAGGAACGGTGTCTGTTGCACGTACGCACATGAAAACTCTGGAAAGCTTCTTCTCTGACTCAAACACAAATAAAGAACATTGTCTCCTCGCAACTATACCCTGCAAAGAAGTAGTTTAGGTGCTTCAAGCCTTGGGTTTTGCTGTGCAGTGTGTGTGGGGTGGGAGGGAGAGGAGAGGGGAAGGAGCTGTAAGGTTTGTGGGGTAACTTGGAGAGAAGTAATTCCTTCCCCTTTTCTTCCCAAGAAGAGTTATTAAGAGGAATAGCATTTTTTCTTTTTCAAATGCAAGCTCATCTTTGCTTATACATCACTTAGGCTGCATTATAACTTGGAGAAAGTGTCTGTAAATTAGTCATGTGGGCAAGCTACTCATTTTCTTGCACTAATAATCCCTATTATAAATAGTGTTGCTCTCTGGCGTTAACAGCTGTGGTCGCTGTCAGGTGTGCAGGGTTTTCAGTGGTGGTAAAGCACAGAAAGCAGCACTTCTTGCAGTTTTTTTTTTTCTCTTTCCCACTGGACACCCTCCCTCCTGGCTTCCCTGTCTGGATCTGCCTGCAGCCAGGCAATCCTGCAAATCACTGCTCTGCTGGAGAGCAGCCGCTGCATCTCTAACAGCTCCCCTGCTGCAGGAAACATCTTTAAGCCCTTTTATGCTGTAAAGTTGAGGAAATACAGCAAAAAACCTGGTTTCCTTCGAGTTGTAGTTGAATGACTAACGGAGCATCAGGGAGGGCTCTTTCTGGGAAGAGGTGTGTTGATGTTGTGCAGCAAAACACGAGTTCTGGTTTTGGGATTGCACCTATTAATTGAACAGCTGACCTTCTCAGCCTGCCTGCCGAGCATGTGTCGGGTGACCCAGGGGAAAATAAAGCTGGAGTTCAGAATTATGTGGGATCTGAAGGCTCTTAAAGCCTGGTATATTTGTGCCCGTGATTCACAGTCCTTCCAAAAACAATCCAGCTCTCATCCTGCCGGGGGGAAGTACCTTGGTCCAGCATTATCAACTTTTGTTTAGCTGCCAGAGCAATATAAACTCAAACCGAGTTATTTTGGGCTCCTTGTTCTTTTGCTTCCAAATCCCACCCTGCAAGAGTTTCTTGGAGAAGAAATGCTGGCCTAACTCTGCTTTACACCCTCCCGTATGGGCTGAAAACGGTAAGCAGGGTATTTTATTTCAGGGTTGTGACAAATTTTAGTACATCTCATTCCTGTCTGTGGTGTGAAGAGGTGTCTTTTGTCTGCCTGCTACCGCAGGAAGGAAGTTGTTGAGTCTGGGAGATAAAAGCATTATCTCTCCTCTCCTGCAAGGGACAAGCTCCCTGCTCTGGGCTGGCACCACTCTGCTCCAGTCCTGCTTGTGGCAGGGCGGAGGGGAAAATTTTCATGGGGAAAATGTGAGTGGACTCGTAATCTGTTTGCAAGTGTGTGGCTGTCAAGGAAGATGATGACTAAGCTATTGCACAAGGTGCAGCTCTTCAGGGAGCTCGCCAGGATTGGACCGGACTGTGACTGACTGCTAAGAGAGCCTGTAATATCAGTCAGCTCCTAATTTTACTGTTACTGGTTTGATCCGACCACTGGCCACAACTACTTCTTTTTTTTTTTTTTTTTTTTCTCAGCCTGTTTGCTGTGAGGTTTTAAGTTGAAAAGCCTATACTTTTCAAAGAAGTACAAATAAAAAAGTCCAGTTTATTGGAGGAAGTGAATGGCTCCCACGCCTCGGGTGGGGGGTGTTTAAAGCTGGTGACTTGCATTTGGCTCACAGGGAATCTTTCTCCACTGGGCCCTGTGCCACTGCCAGGCTCTTGCATGGAACTTACCTTCCCATTGCACAGAAGGGAAAGCCAAGCACCTGCAGGTGAAGATGCCAAGAGGTCACCAGCAGACCTGCTGCTGGTGCCCCTCTCTTGGTCCCATCTGTGACCTGTCCCCCTGGCAGTGGGTGGGTGAGCTATGTGATAGGGATAGGATAAGGGAGAATGGATTTAAACTGAAAGAGAAGAGATTCAGATTAGATGTCAGAAGGAAATTCTTCCCCGTGAGGGTGGTGAGGCCCTGGCACAGGTTGCCCAGAGAAGCTGTGGCTGCCCCATCCCTGGAAGTGTCCAAGGCCAGGTTGGACAGGGCTTGGAGCAACCTGGGATAGTGGAAGATGTCCCTGCCCATGACAGGGTGTTGGAACTGGATGGTCTTGAAGGTTCCTTCCAACCCAAACCATTCTGTGATATGAAATGAAACCGTTTTCCCGAGGCAACCAAGACTGTTCCCATGTGCATCTTCCTTTCAGGGTCTCTGCTGCAGTGTGGGTTGGAGGCCAAGCCTGGTCCCAGCAGGTGATATTACTTCCTGCCTCCCAAACTGGTTTGGAAGGCTGCTGTGATGTTTCATGCTGCTTTGTCCCCTCAGTCATTGCTTATGTTCCATGGGGACATCCCAGCTTGGCTTTCATGTGGGCGTTGCCTTTTCCTTAATGCCATGCTGTGTGTGGACCCCAAACAGGTACATGAAACCAGTTGCAGCATCTCTTCTGCCTGTCTCTGCTTCAGCTCCAGGTGTACCTGAGAGCATCACCATGGCTACAGCAGCTCATACCCAACGGATATTTGGAATATTTCGCAGGGCATTTTCAGATCTGGGAAGCGATCAGAGTTTAGGGAAGCAGCCTTTCCCTCGGGGCTAGGAGGGAACTCTTCTGCCTCCTTTAACCTCACGGAATCAGAGAATATTCTGATTTGGAAGGGACCCACAAGGATCATCAAGTCCAGCTCTTAAACCTGTGTGGGGATCAACTCCACAATGTTGCTGTTATTAGTACCATGCTCTAACCAACTGAGCTAATCCAGAGCCTGTTCTCCTGGGAGATTTGGTGCACCCTCCTCTTGGACTGGGCAGTGTCTGTGGTTCTCAGGGGTGTGGTGCTGGGAACTGGCAGAAAATGGAGTTTATGGGTAAATGCTTTATCCCGTGTCACACCTGCTGACCTTTGTCTTGTTAAATACCTGTTGGCAGCATGTGTGGCTCCAGCTGTGATGGACTGATAAAGGACTGTGCTGCTTTTTCTCTTCATGCTTCTGGTTTTGTATTTAAGGCAGTGGCAGTGGAGGTTGATCAAGCTTCACTTCTCCAAGTTTAAGAAGGACTGTGTGTGCTGAGAAGGTTCCTCCCAAGTGTGTCCCAGCATGGACAATGAGCAGCATTGTTCAGAAGAGAGGCAGAGGTGGCACCTCAAAGCCTTGGAAATCACCAAGCTGCAGGAAGGATTTATGGAGGTTGTGTTAAAGGGTTTTATTGGGTTCCCTGGGCTTTCCCACGGCAGCTCAATGGGAATACTGACAGTTCTCCCTTGTTACCTTCACCTAAGGTCACTTCCATATCTACAGCCTGTGCTACACTTACCACCAGGATTGGGTTGCGTGCTAAATTTAGTGAACCTTTTTACAGCTTAGTGTGTGTATGTAAAACCAGATTTTTTTTTTTTTTTTAAAGCAGCTTTTAAGGGGTTAGAGCCTGGTTCAAGGTGTACAACAAAGCCAGGCTTTCTCTGCACAGGTGGCAGTACAGCAGGCCAGGTGTGGGAGGAACAGGTACACTCCTTCTCCTCCCTGGTGTGCTTCAAGCACACGGATCCGGCGAGGTGTGGAGCGCCGTGGGTGGGAGGGAGGGCTGTGGAGGCACAATTACAGCTTGCATAACATGGTCTGCAGTCTGAGGCATGTAAGAAGTGCCAGCAAAGGGGTTGGGTTTCAGAAGTTTTAAAGGCTTGTGAAAATTCTTGGTCGGATGTTTCCATTACAAGCCTGTCTTTTCAGACCCCCACCCTCTATCTCCCAAGTTTCTGCCTTTTTTTTCCATGCTGTTTGTGTGCCAGAAGAAGAACTTCTTGGCTTCAGGTCTGGTGTACCTATTTCTAAGTGGGTTTCTTAATCCCTGCTCCCCATTACAGGCTACTGGAGTAGTAGTTTGAGTTGTAACTTAAGTTGGAGGCAAGAAAGTTTAGATCTGTGTGGTTGCAGTGAAGTGTTTGTTCAATCCTTGCATGCCAAAGAGTAGCAGATTGTGGGACAGCAAAGCAAAGGGAGTGAGAACCCAGAGAAGTGTGAGAGAAATGACCTCAATTACTTTGAGTTTCTGTTGCTGAGCATTTTTAGGCCTTTTAACAACCTGGCATGTTCTCGAGCTCAAATCAGCACTGTACTGGTCTGTAAAGCTCAGTGTGTTGGAGCAGGGGTGTGTACATGTGTTAGGAGGCCGTTTTTTGGGGGAGAATTCTGGGATGATGGGTTATTGACTTGAACTCAAAACTCTTCAAATATGCATTTTCAGTCCCTTTAGGAAGCTGCTGTGAGCCTGGTCCTTATGGTCACAACTGGAAAGGACCAGGAAACCCTTAGAGATGCACTTTGAACGCATCTTTTGGGGGGGTTCTTGTGTGGTGTCATCTAACTCCCAATATTGTGCAGTATCTGAGGTTACAGCATGGATTGTGCTTGACTGAATTGGATTGTGGAACTGGGACCAGTAAGGAGTGTTGCAGTGTCTTCTGGGCTGCTGCTGCTCAGAGAAGCAGTGACCCTCAGTATCACTCACGTGGGAAATCAACAGCCACATGAGGAAGGTGGTAAAAGAAAAACCCTTTATCACGTGGCCCAGGTGTAGTTCAAGTATTAAGCAAGTTTGTGGAGGAGCTGGAGCCTTTTCCCTGGTGCTGGAGGGGAGCCTGGTCTCCTACTCTGGGTGTTCAAGACAAAATGAAAGTATTGCCTTGGAGTCTGCCAGAATACTACACTAGTTCCTGAATATGTGTGACCTTCTTAAGCTGCCTGCCCAAATCCTGAAGGAGCTGTGTGATGACACCTTGAGAAGACTCCAACTGTGTATCATTTCTTTAGCTGTGAGTACCTTCAGCAGACTGTTCAATGAAGCACAGAGAGGTTAACAAGGTGAAAAGAAAACTTATGGAGAGGAATGTGTGGTGCTGCTGTTCAGGAGCACATATCCTTGGTGTGGAGGATGAAGGGATGGTATCTCTGTGGAGCTGTAGCCAGTGAGGTCCCTGTTTTGGTGCAGGAGGTGTTTTGGATGGATGATGAGATGAGCTCTTAGTGCTGCCCTTGATAAATGGGCTATGTGCAATGTCTCAAAGCAGAGTGGAGAGAGACCTTAACACTTCACCTGTCTCAGCAGGCAAAGGAGCACAGTTCAGCAGCAATTTCTTAAACTTCGTGTTGTGCTTTTTAAATTGAGTTAAAAGTTCCAGCTCATGATGCAATTTTTATGCTTTGAAATGAACTGGGGTAACTTGTGTTGTAGGGATTGCTTCTAAAGCCTCTTTTGTTCCTGAACCATTCTGAAACTTTATTCTTAAGAGTATTAACAGCACCATGTTCTCCAGCGTGAGGGATCTGGCTTGGATACAGAGGTGCTGTCTTTGTGCCTGTATGATAACATGCTTTAGGATAAATGCTGAAGGACAGCTTTGCTATGGAGCAGTCAAACCTATCTCATATCTACTGTGGAAGTCTTGGTGATGGGAGAATTATCATCCTTCAGCTGCTACAAATTTGTGCTGGAGCAGAAAGTCAAAATATCAGTGTTGTAGGAAGCCCGTCAGCAGCAGAAGCTCCAAATTCAGTTCTGAGCACACCTCTAAACATCCCCTGAGTTTGAAGGGTTTATAAATAGAGCGTGAACAATGCTTTAATCTGGCAAATGATTTTAAATTTAATGCACAGTTGAAATAAAACCCAGCCCTCTTTGGAGGTGTCGTTCCTAATGTGACTATGGATTAAAACTCATTGATTGCTACTAGCAAAAGAGTGGTAGGTGCCTTTTGTATCAGTTAGAACGTGTTCCCTGCAGCCCTGGGCTCTGGTTCATCTCCAGCTCAGTGCAGTGGTGAGCGTGGCCAGGTGCAATAAAACACGGTGCCCTTGCTCTGTGAGGAGGCTGCAGATTCACCGTCACAGCACCGAGCACCTCCTTGGATCGAGGATTGAGAGCATTTTCTCAACATGCAGCCAAAATGCAGTCATGGCCCGTGTCTGCCCATTTGTTCCCATGCCAGCATTGTCCTCTGGCTTCAGCCCCACCCTGCAAGGTGGGAGCAGAGGAAGCAGCTCCGCTGGGCACGGCCCCTGTTCCTTGGGTGTAGCTCAGAGCACTGGAGCTGTATGTGCACAGGGGAAGGGAGGGTGGCAAATAATGCCTGCTCAAGCCTGGCTGGATTTTCCAAGGTTTTTATGTCTCTCTGACCCACCACTGTGGTATAGAGTATTAAAAGCAAAAACAGGCGTGCTGGTGCAGTGCTTCCCCAGCTGTGTAGGCTGAGGAGGAGCCTGCAATTCCACCCTGGGAGGCTCGTAGCACTCCCTAAATCCTAGTTTGGTAGTTGTGCTGTGCGTGTTGATGCTGACTCTATTTATGATGCCTTTGTAAACTTACAGGAACTCTGACTTCTGTATGTTGAGTCCTCATTCCTCCTCTCATCCTGCCTAAACTGAACCTGCCCTTGTAAAGTCTTGGGGTTGAGAACTAACTGCATAGCCCTGAGTTTTAAACCCTTGGCATATCTGAAGATTTTTCATCACTCTGTGAACTTGGGTTGTTTAACTAGTGGATGCTTTTTTACCCCCATTCTTTTATCATGCTGTATGTGGTGAGAAGGGAGAAAAATCTCCCCTGCTTATTTCTCTCCCTTTCCAGCTGAAGAATTACCAAGACTCAGCCTGATGATGGGGTACAGCAATCTTGTTTCACTTGCTGCTTCCTGATGCTCTCATTTAGCTGCGTCTCTGCCACATCTACAGTAATTTTGATGAAGCAATCTCACGTTTTCCCTTTAGAGACAACTGAAATCACTCAACTGCTTGGACTTAATGTGTGCAGTAAATAATATCTTAAAACTCCAGGTAGCGAGAAGAAACCACAAGAAAGCATCTAGATTTGATATGATTCACAGTCACTGAAGATTTTTGATTTCCCTGTGTGAGTTAACAACTCTCCTTTCACTTGTTCCCAGCGCAGGTCAATCTCATTTTCCTCTAGGAATTCAGATAGATGAGAGCATCCGTCTGCTGTCGGCTTCTCCTTTTGTCCATTGCTGTTTAACAATAGGATTGTTGAGTCACCCAGAGGTTAACGAAGCTTTTTTTTTTTTTTTTTTGTCAGTGGTCCAATCTCTTTGTATAACTGTGTCAAACAGCACACTGAACAGAAATAATGGGAAAAACTTGTTGGTGTGCAATGACCAGGGTTGTCATTTTGTGATATCAGGGTAAAGACCTGCTTAAGCTTCAGGCTTCTGGCTGTGTTACGGGGTGGCCGAGCACAAATCCCTCTGCAAGAACATTAAATATCAGTTTCTCTGTATCTCTTTGCATGCAACGGTGTTGGGGCTCTGGAGGGATCTGAGCGATTAGAGTTGGTTTTGTTACGTGTCTTTTGGGGTTTGGCATTGGAAGAAGGGTGAATTGTAGCCCTTAATTATGAAGTGTGGGAACAATTGGAGCTGGACAGGCAGGCAGTGATCCAGCTCCTCTTCCTGAGCGAGCAGTGCTTTTGTGCTGTGCCATCCCACTGCACAAATGACTGGCAGGCTGGTGCCAGATTGATGGGTTTTGATCCCTTTTAGGAAAGGGTTTGGAAGCTGTAATTTCAGGTTTATCACCCTGGTCCTTCAAGCTTCTGCCCTGTTGCTCTGAGCAAGCCTGTTGCCGTGGCTGCCCCAAAGAGCTTCCCATGGGGATTAAAAACCAGCTGTTAGCTCCAGTTGTACTGGGACACCAGTGGTTTGTGAGGGTGCAGTGGCAAAGTATCTGCAGGGAAAGACATGAAGGTGCAGTGGTTTGTTGGCAGCTGGGCTCCTTTGCACGTGCAGGGAATTTGAGGAGTTTGGGGGAATTCAGCTTGGGACGGTGTGGGATGGTTGGAGTTGTACTCTGTGGCAGGTGGGTGAGCTGTGCCTTGTTGGATTCCACCCCGGACACAGACACTTCTCTTCCCCTGTCTCTTATCAGCCTGTGGATGAGGACACCCAGCAGAGCTGGGATGGGACTTGCAGGGTCGTCTGCCGGTGGCAGAGCGCCAAGAAACTCTCACCTTTTCCCTCCATCACACCTCTCCAGGCTGGGTTTTCCCTACAGTTCAGTCAAAGTGCACCTGTTATCACTCAGATATCGCTGTTGGCCCCAACCATGCCTCCTTTCCAGGCTGTCGTTCCAGCAGAGCTCATGCTGGGAAATGGAAAACACAGAACTCCTCTTTGGGACAGAATTCCACCCTTTTTTTTTTTTTTTTCCTTTTTATTTTCCCCTCCCAGGAGCTGCTGAGCTTCTGTGGCAACTGGTGTGCGTATGGCAGTTCGTTCTCCTGGTGGGAATGTTAAAAATACCAGCTACAATTTTTCCCTTTCCACATACCAAAATATATTAGTGTGCTGCTGCCATGGTTAGTCATTTCCTCTTCTTTTGTTCCTTTCACAACAGGGTAAAGGACAGGGGCACATACTTCAGTCAAATCTTGTCTGGTTAAGGAGTCTGAAGCTAAATAGATTCTCTTGGGTTAATACCTGTCTTTGTTGGCAGAAGAATTCCATTCCCATCCCTTAAATACACATTTAAAAGTAAGTCCAGATAAAGTAATTTTTATGGCGTTCATACTAAGAATATCTTTGCCTGATTTATTTTTACAGTGGAAAGAAATTCTAATATGAACTGGGGTTAATATTCTTACCATGAATTTAATATATTCCTGCAGGAAGACTTCGGTGATACTTTGCTGCGGGAAATTTTCCAAACTCATTTATTTTGAGGTTTCTTGTCCTCCTCCTGTGCCGTCACCTCCGTGCACACGTGCTCCCCCTTCCCTGAGTTCCTGTGAGACCTCGTTCAGCGTGGGTGGAAACTTGGTGAAAGCACCAGTGTGACACTGTTGGGCTGTTCATGGCTCAGTTGTGGGACAGCTTTGGCAGCCTCTGCACCCTCGGGGTGTGGGGGTACAAAGGTTAATAAATTCAGCTCTACAAACCTGCTTAAGACTCTCTGAGTGACTTGCTCACTCTGCAAGGCTGGGTGTTTTTTGCTTCTTGGTTGCTGCTGCTTTGGTGAGAGATTGGGAGGAAAGCTTTAGCCCCAGGCGGTCTGGAGACCCACAGAATAAAGTGGTAGGTTTAAAACTTTCTTGTGTGTCTGGAGAAATTCAAGTGAACAGGCTAGAATGTTGTCTGACCAGTGTGGCTGAGGGCAAAGTTGAGTAGAAATCTGGAGAATCAAGCAATAAATTAAGATGGGTTTCTTCTTGGATATGTCCAAACTTCAGAAACACAGCCCATAAACAACATGCCATCCTTGTTAGCAATCTGTCGTGATTTTCCTGTCCTTCTGACACCGAGGATATCTGCTTTGCCCTGGATTCAGAGCCCAGGACAGCTAGTGCCTGCCCAGGGAGGTGATGATGGGCAGTGGTGCTGCTGCTCCTGCCAGGCAGCCTGAGAAAAATCAGCATTGGTGGGGCTGTGGGAGGGGCACAGGGAGGTGATTTTCACTCTCCAGGGATGCATAGGCATGTAATAATACACACAGGTCTTTTCCTTGGCTATTTGCAGCTCTTGCATATAAAAACCTGGGTTGTTTTGTTTGAATGAGCATTAGCCTCCCAGTACTGGGATGCCATTCATACTTTCACAGAATCTGCTAAGGCAAAAAAAAAAAAAAAGACTGGACCAGAGGCTTTTTCTTCTTTTGTTTCTGTCTCCTCTTATTTTAAATTTATTGTTTTAAAGGATGAACACAAACGCATAATACAGGAATGTATATTTATGTAGTTATATTTACTGTCTACATTGGGAAAGGGAAAAGGTTTCATTCCAGCTGTTTTCTCTTTGCACATTGCTTTGAAAGTATGAGAGGAATTTGAGCATTGAGAAGCTACTGCTCATACCTGCTTTCCTCAGTCACAGAATCATAGAATGGTTTGGGTTTGAAGGTCCCTTCCAACCCATCTCTTTCTAATCCCTGCCATGGGCAGGGGCACCTTCCACTATCCCAGGTTGCTCTAAGCCCCGTCCAACCTGGCCTCGAACACTTCAAGGGATGGGCAGCCACAGCTTCTCTGGGCAGCCTGTGCCAAGGCTTCCCCACCCTTATAGGGAAGGATTTCCTTCCATGCTTGGAGTTGGATGTTAGGAGATGAAAGGGCTGTAACAGCCCTGATTTTTCTCAAGAGATGATCCTCAATATTTCTTTTTTTTTTTACTTGGAAATGGGGCTCTGCCTCATTTGTGACCAGAGTGGTCAAATGCATAACTGCTGTGGGTGCTGTAGGGCTTGTTTTAATTGGGTTAAAGTAATAGAGCACAGCAGGGGTAGGTGCAGAAGTCTCAGAATGAATATACTTATGGTAATGCAACTTACCCCTGCTTCAGAAAAGGATTAAGCCGTGTTTAGAGTGAGATACCCTGAAACCCTCACAGCTGAGACCCTTCACCTGGCCTTGTTTTGGCACAGCTGACTTTGGGAATGATGCTGCATGTGGTTATGTCAGCAAATGGAGCAGGGGATGAGGTGGGTGAGGGGCACCTTTGTGACCCCAATGGAGGATGTACAAACACTTGTGATGGTAATGCCAAAATCCCCAGATCCTAGGAAAGGGTGCTGTGTGAGCTGAAAGAGCCATGGCAAACCCCGGAGCAAACCCAGCCAAGCTCAGCATCAGAGCTGATCATACCTGCCCCTGGCTTCAGGGAATGGTACCTGCTCTCTCTGTGGATCTGAGATGAAGGTTGAACTGTGAATGTCTGTTTATACAATAGACCACAGCAGCTATCCTGAGGCCTTTGTTAAAGTGCACAGTGGCTTTAAACTTGTGTAAATGGCCTTTGTGTGTGATAAACCCGAGCTGCCATGGGGTGTCACAGCAACTTGGCTTGTACAAACCTCTGTTAACTGCCCAGACAGCTGATTGGGATAACAAAACAGGCATGGCCCAGTTCCTCCCTCACATCCAGGTGCTGGGCACAAGCAGACTTGAGGTGTGGTTGTGTGTGTTCAGTGCTTGTGCCTGGCTGACCCAAGAATCCTGGCTTGGATCTGCACCTGGCTCGTGCTGCTGGATGGCTTCATGTTGCAGGAGACCCCCTTGATGCTCGAAAACTACACGTGTGGAGCTGCTGCTCAGGCTGGTAACCTAAACTCAGCTTTTTGGCCATAAATCTGCTAGATTTATCTCTTGTTTGTAGTATCATTTTGAGAAGGTTCTGTGATGGTTTTTTTTTTTTACCTCCCTATTTTGAGAAGTATCAGTGCACAGTTCCCTGTGCACAAAAGCGGGTGGTGGTTGAAGAGCAAATGTCAGATCTGGTCTCCGCTTGCGTGGAGGGCAGGGAAAGGGGAAATGCTTGACCCAAAAGCCTGAGCTCACTGCTCTGGTGTTTAAATGTGTCTCAAATAGTTCATGATGGTGTGGGCAGGGCACGTCTGTACACGAGCAGGTGAAGGAAGGAGCCGGGGAAGCCTCAGGGACTCCTTGGAAATAGGGATGGGAAGGTGCAGACTTGCTGAGTAATGCTGAGAGTCCTGCCCCAGCCCTCTCCTGCTGGAAGAAAGAAACCTTTGATCCTTTCCAGGCACTTTGGAAGAAAGTAAAGATTTTTTTATCTTCTGACTTTGGAGATAATAGGGGTGTGTGTGTTAGAAGCTGGTGGTTTTAAGGGAAAAACTTGCAGTTTTTGGAATGTGGTGGAGCCAAGGACATTTTCTGCTGGCCCTGACACGTACCAGCTTTTATCCCAAATAGTATTCCCTCACAAATACTGCAGGAAATGTTTTGGTTTCCTAAGACTTTCCAGTGCTGAACAATCACAGAATCATTTAGGTTGGAAAAGATCTTTATGATCGAGTTCAACCATTCCCCCAGCACTAACTCGTGTCCCCAAATGCCACATCTGTGTGTCTTTTAAATCCCTTCAGAGATGTTGACTCCACCACTGCCCTGGGCAGCCAGTTCCAATGCCTGACCACCTTTTTAATGAAGAAATTTTTCCTAATATCCAAACTAAACCTCCTCTGGTGCATCTTGAGACAGTTTCCTCTCATCCTGTCTCTTGTTCCCAGGGAGCAGAGCCTGACCCCCCCCGGCTCCCCCCTCCTGTCAGGGAGTTGGAGAGAGCCAGAAGGTCCCCCCTGAGCCTCCTTTTCTCCAGGCTGAGCCCCCCCAGCTTCCTCAGCTGCTCCTGCTGCTCCAGACCCTTCCCCTTCTCTGGACTCACTGCAGCCCCTCAATGTCTTTCTTGTTGTGAGAGACCCTAAAGTGACCCCAGGTTTTGAGGTGCCTCAGCAGTGCCTGGCACAGAGGGACAATCACTCCCCTGGTCCTGCTTTCACGCTATTGCTGCTATCAGTGTATTTGTGCCTATGCTTTGGTGAACCCCGTGGGTTGCAGGTCTGAGGAAAAACTGGGTCTGTGCATTTTCAGGGTATTTGGGTGAGCTGCTAGGCAGGAGTGCAGAGCACGGTTCTCCTCGCTCTGTGCCAACAGCAGGTGTGCGTGCTTTTATCCCTGGATAAACTCAGAGGTTGCTCGTTCCACTTTCACTGATGCTAATTCCAGTTCTGGGCTCTATCCTGCGGCCCAGGTGGTTTCAGGGTGTCAGCTGCCACTCGGTGAATCCCTGCCCTGCCTTGCCATGTATGAACTTGCCTGAACAGCTGGGCTGTGGTGGGAACAGCAGCAGGTACCTGGGCTCTCACCACTGCTGGTGCCTGGACAAGACCAGGGGCATCTGCCAGATAGTGGTGGCAGGGTGGTGTAGCCATATTTCGCTCCTGGCTTGCTCTCAGCACTGCTGCTCTATTTTATCAGGTGTTGGCTCTAAAGCTGTGTTAAAAAAAACCCAAACACCACAAAACCCTGAAAGTAAAGGCTTTTGTTGAAGCAAAACTACTCTTTCTGGAATTTAATAAATAGCTTGTCTGTGTTAACTAACATCAAGCAACTGAGAGCAGACAGAGCCCAACAGATGGTACAAACAGCGGCATGTTTGGAATGGAAAATATTTACCTAGAGGGTATTCGAAGCACCGAGCTTGTGCTCTCCAAATGGCTTAATTGTATCAGTGGAACAAAGTGAAGAGCAAGATTTATTGACAAGTCTCTCTCTCCTCTCGCTGTCAGCGGTTTGGAGGGGGTGTCAGGCAGTGTTGAGCTTCCCTTGAACAGGTCTCTTTCCCGGGAAGAGTAGATTTAATACCTGAATGGCTCAGCCTGTGTTTGAGTGTCTGCAGCTTTCTCCTGTGGCTGCACAAATCAAGCTGTCAGGGCAAGTATTGAAATGAAAAACTCTGAGCTTGAACTGCTGTTTGTTATGCTTCTCCCCCCCACCCCAGTCTTGGGTTTGAGAGGACTTTTATATCTATATTTCTATGTTCTGTGTATGGAAGTAGAGTTCAAAAAGAATACGAACAGGTAGCTTAAATTTTACCTTGAGTAATGTCTGCGGTTTTGTGGGCCATAATCTAAGGTTATAAAGATATTAAAGAGTGACCAAAGGGCCATGGAAGTGGTGGTGAAGGTTCTGGAGGGGAAGCCATATGAGGAGAGGCTGGAGAAAACTGAGGGGAGACCTCATCCCAGTCTGCAGCTTCCTGCTGTCTGGTGACCAGTGGCAGGACTCGAGGGAACAGCTGGAGCTGTGACAGGGGAGGTTTAGGTTGGATATTAGGAAAAGGCTTTTCTGCCAGAGGGTAGTCAGGCACTGAACAGGCTCCCCAGGGCAGTGGGCATGGGGAGGCCCCAAGGCTGCCAGAGCTCAAGGAGTATTTGGACAACACTCTCAGGCACATGGTAGGATTGTTGGGGTGTCTTGTGCAGGGCCAGGAGTTGGACTCTGATCCTTATGTGTCCTTTGCAACTCGGGGTTTTCCATGACTCCATTCTATAATTCTCTCTGGTTTTGCCATTGGGATCAAAACTGGCAGGGCTGTTTAGTCCTTGAGCTTTATGGTGGTTGCTTCAAGCATGACTTTAAACTGTGCAATTTTAAAAATGACCTGTGAGAAGGCTGTGTGTGATCTTACTGGAAGTTGTGTATTTTCCTTATGAAGTTGTCAGGTGAGCTTTATGTGTAATATCCTATTTTCCTGCGTTAAAAACTGCTCAGGTGCAGTCAGCTCCTTGCTGGTGTTCTCTGGGCATCATGTTTTTGGGAAGGCTGAGGACACTTGAGTTGTTGCAAGGGCTCCTTCATTCCCAGGTGTCTCACCTGCTGAAGTTACCCCAGCCCTGACAAACTGAGCAGATTTGATGGTCTGAAATCCCTGCCTGCTCCAACAGCTCCAGTTTAATTCTGCCTCTTTGTGTCACGTTGCAGCAGCTCTGCTGTTTTTTGTGTCTTGTCTTGGGGTGTGAAGAACCCATCTTGTTTTTTCAGTAACATTAGCGCTGCTTGAAAAACCAAACTAAAGTAACCTAAGCTTTAACTCTGCAGTTTTTTGTATACTATACCAGTCCTGATGATAAATGTTAAGTGCCCTTAGGTTTTTTTGACAGCCCCCCTCTTCCTAGAGCTTGAGCCCAGCAGGGCTTTAGTTACTTAGTACTCATGAACAAGTCACAGAGAGCTGGTTGCTCCTGCTGCATGGATGAGGAATAGGCATGGAATGGCTAAACATCTTAATTTTGTATTTTTCCTGTGGCAGAGCTGGGTTTAGTTGCCTTGCCTATCCCAAGTTGCTGGGCATCCTCTCCCAAAGAGCTCTGGGGGAGGATGAGCTCGGGAGTGAAGCTGTTTTCAAGAGGATCCTCTTTGCAGCTGCCTGATACGGAGCGTGTTCCCAACTGTGTGCAGATTAGGGAGAACAAAAATAGTGTTATCTATTTGAGGAATTTATTAAATACAGATACTGCTCTGGGACTTCTTGCTGTGTTCCTAGTGACTGTTGGATGCGAGGGCTTTTAGTCTGCTTACCAGCTTGAGAAAATCCCAGGGAAAATATCCCAATTAAAGGAGCTGTTGCCTTAGCTAAATCGTATGTGGTATCTCTTAAACTGCTTAATATTTAAAAAAAAAATCACCTTGGTACCTATATTCCCCCCTTTTAATGTTAGTTTTTCAAAGAGGCACAAATCTCTGAAGATTATGTGCATTATGGGACCCAGGCATTTATAGAAGCCGTGCTTTTCATGTGCTGGGACTGAGCTACGAGTGACTCATTAGCCAGATGGAGCTATAATTTATTTCTGTCTTCTCAAGTAAGCTAATCCCCTGGACCTAAACTGAATGAATATCCCATGAAATGTGGTATCTGCACGGGGTGAAACTCGAGATTTAAATGCAAAAAGGTGTGTTAGAAAATCCAGGGCAACATTAACAGGCTGGGGAGGTCAGGTGCAAGCAGTAGTACTGCACTGGAGTTCAGAAATAGCTGTTTTTCTGTGGCACGGGCTGTGTTTAGGGAACAAAAGTGCAATTCTTTTGTTAAAGGCAGGATGGGAACAGTAGCAGAGTCTGTGCACGGCCTGGGACAGATGAGGCTTGTTCCCCTTTTTCAGAATGACTAAAGAGATGTTGTGAGTTCTTGAATTTATGGATGAGACGGGAGCGTGTCTGCAAGGGGGGAGCCTGGCACGGGCGCTGGGCTCTGAGGAACGTGACCAACAGCAGGTTAAGAATCAAATAGGAGTGAAAGGTGAGTATTTAACCAAATACCTTGAAATTCAAACGTAGCTGAAGTGGCTGTGCCTCTCTGTGCCTCTCGTAGGCAGCAGTGAGGGGGTGTGCAGTGCAATTCCTGCCGGGTGTACCTTGCTTGGATTGTGGGTTTGAGTGGGAGCTGGAGCAGCCGCCCTGGGGAGTTCTCTGAGGGAGCTGTGAGTGATAAAAGTCCCACTGCAGCACTTGCAGGGAGAAAAATGCATTTTTTGCATGAGGGTGTCTCCTCACAGGAACGGGAGGGATGGTAAAATTAAATTCTGAGGAGCAGTTCAGCTGGTATGTGAAGGTATGTTAAAGTTATTGTAGCATTTGCTTTTTCTGGTTTATTAGAATGAGCTTCTTCATCCTGTTTCTTTTTGCATGGCATAGGTTACTTATTTCCCCCTATAGTTTGCTTCTGTTTTTTTTTCCTAGATGGCTTTTTAATGTAACACAGGAGTATAAATGGGAATGATAAAACGTTTTTAGTAATTGTAGATTGTTGAGGGACAACTGGAAATTGTGTGTGGGCCAAATCAGCCACTGCTGATTTACCCCATGGCAAGGATGCCACTTTATAAAGACATTTTGGCAAGGTGTGGATGGTGAAGGATGTTGTCTTGTTGTTCTGTATATGAGCCAGCAGCAGTGGTATCCTCCTAGACTGACATTTATGTACCTTTGCTGGGCTGAGATGGCAAATAAATGTGTGACCATCATAGTGAGAACTTGTTTGCCGTTCCTGAGTGTGCTTAATAAATTCTAATTACATCCTGAGACTTTTATTTGGGTTCAGGTTTTTTGGTTTTTTTTTTTTTTTTTTCCCCCCTTCCTTGATGTGAGGAATTGGATTTGTGTATGGACTTCAGAGACGAATCTGCCTGCCTCTGATCAGTGTTTGGGGTGAGAAGGTCCATGTGGCTCATGCTTTGCTTCACCCTGATGAGCAGGAGGAGGGCAGGAGCAGTAACTGGTGAGGCTCTGAACCTCATCATTGCAGTGTCATGCTCCAGATCCAGCAGATGATCCCGTTGCTCCAGTGGAGGGAAGTGCAGGGAGGGGAGAGCAGGGTGGTGGACGGAGACTCGCGCTGCTCATCCAGCTCTGAGATCAGACCTCATCTAGTCTGACATGTGTTCCCCACCCAGACTAGCTGCTGTAATTATGTATTTATGGCTCCTCTCGAAGCAGCTGAAGCTTTTAAATGTGTCCTCTCCTCTCTAGTCTCAGAGCAGCAACCACTTTCTGTGAAAGTCCTACCTCTGTGACCACTATGCCTCCTCACCCTTGAGTCTCGAACCCCTTCCCAACACGTGTTACGCTGAGCGTGTGATTTGACCTGAGCATCTCCTGTCAGATGCTGGGAAAAGTGTAGGGACTGACGGCTGCAGGGTGGGATAGTCCTGGCTTGGCAAAGCCATGGGAGGAGTTTATGGCCACCTGTGTGCTGGTGTTCCCAATAAGGCAGAGATGGGCTGTGCCAGGCTCGGTGTGGTTGGGTATTGTAACTGTTGCAGTAATGTATTGTAATGATCAACTTAATTACACTTGTGAAAAATCTGCTTAATTACATATTTACTTTGGGGATTAGCCTTTCCCGTAAGCATTCAATATTGACTTTGGCTGAGACGAGTTTTCAAGATCTGCTTCCTTCAAGAGATGACTAATATTAGATCACTTAGTGCAGGGAGCTGGGTTTATCAAGTAGCTGTAATTAATCATTTTGAAAGCCCCAGCTTAGTTTTGAGCATCTGTGCTTTTTCTCCCCAAAAGACAAGCTTTTCCTCCCATCCCTCTGAGCCCTTCTGAAACTTTCTGTGCTGGATGTAATTTTAGACACGAGTCCTTTCAGTGAGCAGAAAATAAATACAAAACTGGGAGATGACTTAACATTAAGACAACTGATGAATAATTAGTGTATTGAAACGTTATTCTTTTATTTGTATAACCTAATAGCCAAATTAGAGTTCCCAATCCTTGCTTTTTCTGCTGCTCAATGCACTGTACAAATATATTATCACAGTAACTCCTCTCTGTCTAGAATTTCTTATATATATCAGCAATTCCCTCTTGAGCCAGAGCCAGGTTCCACATGGAGCTCTCTCCAGGGTGGCAGGGTGGCAAAGCCAGTTTGTGGTAGCAGCTTCCAAAAAAAGTTGGGAATTGAGGTAAAACAGCCTTAAATAAGTAAAGACTAATCCCCTGTCAGCCCAGAAGCAGGGAGAACCTGTCCTCTCCCTGCACCACACAACTTCTCCATGGACTTTAGTCCCTGTGCCCTGGGTAGGCACATGTGTTTTCTTTTCCTAGGCAGCACAGGGAATACTCTGAGCAACCTGGGTTAAATCCCTTGCCTTTCATTCCCAAGGGACACTTGAGTTGAAGAGTCGTCTTTCCTTGTGTAGAGGAAAATGTAGTTGAAGCATGTGCTTCCCATGGTGGTTTTTAAACTGAGATGGTGAATCAGGAATTGTATTTGCTTAATTAGAGTTTGGATTACTTTTGTTTCGTTTTTTATTCAATGTCTGGTGCTTTTTTTTTTTTTCTTTTTCCTTGGAACAAACAGTCTGAGGAGGATTTGGATTCTACCTGCAAAAATTCAAGTCTGTTCATAGCAATTAGTTTTGAAAAGGGGGGAGGAGAAAGTCAGAATGAAGCTAAAAAACCCTAACTGTGGGGTCAAGACAAGCCAGATTTTAACTCTGTGGTTCCTGCTTTAAAAAAAAAAACTATAAAAAAATATAATGTTTGGGACATAATGTTTTGAGCAAATTATCCTAGAGTCATCTGGTCTGTAAGTGTCCTGGAAGTTATATACTGTTACATGTGCAAAATAAGTAACAGGTCTTCCTGTTTTCCTATAAATGTATGGAATTGTCATGGGTTTGAAGTTGGGTTTTAGACTTCAAAAAGCAGTTTTTGAAAATACCCGATTCTTTATGATTGACTAAAATTCAGGGCTCTCTCCTTTCTTCCCCTCATTCTACTTCTGAAGCTGTCATAAATCTGGTAACAAAGGGAAGCTGAAACTTAACTCCCACTTGCCAAGATAAAGATCTTAATTCATTATGTTTGATTTATAAAAAAAACCCCAACAAAACGGTGTTCTGCATGTGCTGGTCCTTATTTCACAGCCTCTGAAAGTGCTGTCTCATGTATTTCTGAAATCAAAAGCTTTATGAAGTTCACATAGGGAAAGAAGAGTGAGGAAGAGCAAGGGAAGAGGAGAACTGCTCTCTTCCCAGATCAACAGTCTGGCAAATTGCAGTTCTTCCTATCCAGGTTGACAACTTTGAAGGGAATGGTAAATGATTCCAGAAGTTGTTCCATGGTTGATGTAGTTTGGTAATTTTATTAAAGTCACTTTAAGGCTACTCTGTAACAGTGAGAAATCTTTTATTGTTATAATCACTGGAGGAAATGATATCAAGGGAGAAACCTGCTCAAAACCTAATTGTTTTTTTCTTTTTCTTTTTTCCCCTCTAGGTTTTTTTTTTTTTAAGGAATTGTAGCTAAGAAAAAGCACAATGGAGTTTTACGAGTCTACCTACTTTATCATCCTCATTCCTAGTGTGGTTATTACGGTCATCTTCCTCTTCTTCTACCTTTTCATGAGAGAGACTTTGTACGATGAGGTCCTGGCGAAACAGAAGAGGGACCTAAAGTTCCAACCCACCAAGGCCGACAAAAAGAAAACAGAGAAGAAGAAGAACAAGAAGAAAGAAGCTCAGAACGGGAACATCCACGAGTCTGACTCTGAGAGTGCCCCTCGGGACTTTAAGCTCTCTGATGCCCTGAGCACAGATGAGGAGCATGTCACCGTCACCCCCGTTCCCTCGGGCGCGACCGAGGCACCGGCCGGCGTCAGGGAACGGAAGAAGAAGGAGAAGAAGCACAAGGCCGGTCAGGATGATCACGTAACTAAGGACTCGGAAGGATCCAAGTCTTCAGGCAAGAAAGTAGATCCAGTCCCTGTTACAAAACAGCCCACTCCACCATCTGAACCAACAGCAGCTAAGAAGAAGCCTGGGCAGAAGAAGCAGAAAAATGGAATGGGTATCTGATGTTGCATATGCTTCTTGCACAGAACGCCAAAGCCGTGTTCTGCTTTTTGCAAGGCCACAGAGTGTCTCTCACAACTGTTCTGCCTGATCTCTCTGGGGCAAAGCCCTCTTCTAACCTTTTCCTTTTTTACAAGCTATTGCTTTTTTCCCCCCCTCCGTTTTTCATCTGGCAGCAATGCTCTGGTTTTCCTCCTCCCCTCCTTGCTTTCCTCTACTAAAGATGAAGTGAAACAGAGTAGCTCGTATCTCTGCTTTGCTCTGTGGTTTGGCTGCTTTGCTCTCAAGCTGTCAAAACTTTGATTACCTGAAAGAACCTACTAGATGTTTGCTGTGTGCATTCTGAGGCCAAACTCTGGGAAAAAAAAAAAAAAAGGAGTCCTAAGAGTGGTTGCTCTGATAAGGGAGGGCATCTAGAGAGCCCTCGTAGCAGACTGCAAAATAAATCATTGTTTAAGTGCAGGCTTAATGTACAGAGAGGTATGTGGTGGCTGATTCATGGAAAGAAGCACTTATAGCTGCTTCCCACCTGCTACACCTCTATAATTGAATGGAACTGATGCTAAAACTGGTCTGGCTGTTGTAACTGAAATACCCAACATAGGACAGACCAAAAACTACTCAGAATCGTTTCTGTCTTGACCATATCCTCAGCAGCTGCCAGGTCTCAGGGTGGTTGTCTGACTATGAATAGAAGTGAAAAAAGAATAAAAACACCCAGTTCCAGAAATAAGTGAAACCCGAGGTGTTTGCAGATCCTCTTTTGAGGTGCAGGCACAGCAGGTTTGCACAGGGAGTGAGGAAAAAGAGTGACATTGCTGCTTGATGTGGTAGATTTTTTATTTTTTTTTTAATTCTTTTTCTGAAAAAATGGAGAGAAAAAGTCCCACCCACCACCAACAGAAGAAGTATCGAATCTTGCTTGTGGGTGTTCTCCAAAAATCTCTGTGGCACAGTTAAATTGTGGTCTGCAGGCACAGTTCTGAGGGCAGCCACAACTAAGTCTTATCCTTGATTACAGGAGCTGACACCAGAGCCCTGCACTGTGCGTGTCAGCTCTGACAAGAATCTTAATATAGCCCAGGCTGTCCAAAATGATAAAAAAAAAAGTCTCACTAGAAACTGCTTTTCAAAAGAACAGTTCCCTAATGGGAAACTCTTTATTTTCTGCTTCTCACAGTCCCAGTAGCTATTGGGGGTGTGTATTTAAAGTGCCCAAGTGGGTTCATGGAGGGGAAAAGTACACTTCTAAATGAGAAACTAATGTGGGTAACACGTGCTATCTGCTCTGTCACAGTAAAATCTGGATTGGATTTGTTAAACTGTTCCTTGCATTGCCGTGTGTTCTGCTTGCAGATGAGATTCCTGTCTGTAAAATCAGTAGGTGCTGTGGCTCCTCACTCTGCTAAACCTTCCTATGCCTTTGGGGTTCTCTCCTGATTTGGGAATTGTCTGTGTGTGTGAATCTGTGTGTGTATATGTGGATAACTTTGTGTTCTGATTTAAAATATATGAGTTTCTTTTCCTGGGGGTGGACTTTGGTTATTACAGATTTACTGATTTAAAAATAATGCCAAGAGTATACAGAAGAGAGTATTGGTTTAATTGTCTCTTACAGATGACCAGGATAGTAAGGCTGATTCTGTTGTGTCTCCTGCCAAAAAGCAAGAACCTGTGCTACTCCACCAGGAGATAAAGCAAGAAAATGTATCAGGAAAGAAGAAAGTCTCTGCCAAGAAGCAGAAAGTTGATAATGGTGAGAATTCTGACTGTGATTTAGTTCAGATAAACTTATCTGTTAAACCTTTTTGCCATCCATACTTTAGTTTCTCTTCCTCTGGAAAATAATTTCATTAAGAATAATAACTCTTTTAATTTGAAAAAGCAGGAATTCCAGGTAGGAAAGGTTGCTGAGCCTGAGATACTATTTAATTTTATCAACATCTGGTATCACTGAGCATTGGATAATGCTGTGAACCCCTCTGAGCTCTCTTGGATCCAAACATCCACGCTTGAATGAGGACTAATGTGGAGACTTAGAGTACAAGCTGAGCAGGCTCTTAAGTTGCTCTAAGCAAGGCATGTCTGGAACTCCTGCAATCATCTGCCCTGAACAAGACTGCAGTTTTTTTCGCTGGTTGCTTTGACCACATTCCTCTCTTATTGTCCTTTTGTTGGCTGGCTGGTGCTCCAACACAAACTGTTCATCTTTGCTGTCAAGGCCTTCACTGTTCGTCATCCCTCGTTCTCTGCCAAGATGCTGTTTCTTGTCTCCTCTTGGCTCAGTGTGTCTCTGTGTTTGTGTTTTGTTTTTTTTCTTTTTTTAAGTTTTTACAATGAGTGCTGTTGTGTCTGTGGCTTTTGGACAGAGTGTGACTATGAAGATCTGTGAGGCCACCTTGTTAGCTTCAAAACTCTTCTCTACTGGGACAGCTATGAAGTTGGAGGCTGGTGGGCTGCTCCTGGAGTAGACACTGTTGGTGTTCCCTGCTCCCTTCATACTTTGGTCAGGTCATCAGGGGTCCAGATCAGTTTTGGGCCCTGGTCAGACCAGGGTGGGGTTCCAAGCAGTGTAGGGTTCCTGTATAACTGAAAAACTTCCAAAAGATTCCTGGAAGAAGCCTACTGATGGGGAACCTAGGATGTGACTGTCTTTTATGGATGTTCTTGTGCTTTTCCCGATGGAAATGGGTGCATTGCATTTTTTTTGAGGGGCCACAAACTTGTCTGTACATGGCAAAGAAGTGTCAGTACCAGCTCAGGCAGCAAAGCTGAGCTGTCAGTGCTACAGGGGAACAGCTCATGCATTATTTGAACACAAGCTGTTTCCTTTTAAAGCCACCTCTCCAAAATGACAGAGCAAAAACAAGCTGTGGTGGGCATCAGGATCGGCCAAGGCAGCACTGTGGGGATTTCAGGTGTTACTGACACTGCAAAATGTCTCATTAAAGAGGTTTTTAAAGGAGGGGAAGTTAGTAAGGAGAGGAAAGGAAAATGTGAGAGTAGTAACCAGATTGGATGGTGGATATTTCTGCTAGAGGAGAGCTCTCCTCACTTCTGAGCTTGCAGTGTACCTGCAGGTGTTTGCTGGCTGCTTAAGTGCAAAGACTAGCAGGTGGCACAAAAAGGTCCATCTGGCCTATTCTGCTTCCTAACAGCAGCCAGGGTTCAGAAGTGTTTTATAACTGGCTGTCTGGCAGCCAGGAATGCATATTTGTTTTGCACTGATGCCCCAAGCCCTGCATCCCACCCAGTTCCTCCTCTCCCTGCGCTGCTGTGTGGCATCTGTTGCCCATCAGCCCTGCAGCCTGGCCTGGCTGGGTCAGTGAGCTTTCCTGCTGGGATATGGCTCTGTTCACAACCTCTTGGATACTCCAGGCAGTGTAGCTCAGGACTGAGCAAACAGCAGATCCAGCTCTGGCTGTGTCTGTTGTCCCTGGTCTGTCGCTCTTCCTCTCCTTTTTGAGTTCTTTGGACAGTGGCTGCTCCTTATCCAGTGCTGTGTGAATGAAGACCCAGGGTCAGGCAGTACCTCTGGGAACCTCTCTGCATGTTAATGATGCCTGAAGCCTGCTCTGACAGCTGAGATCTCTTCATTAGGAGCAGTTGAGTCTGCATGCAAAATAAGCCTGATTACTGTCTCTACTCTATGTCCTGCCTAAGTGGTTGAGTTCACAGGTGATGTAATCCATGTAAAAATGCTGGCAGTGAAGTACTAGCTTTTAACAGAATAGGAACAAAAGACTTTACTCATACTTTAGGGATGCTGAATGATTTCATACACAGCCACAAGTAAACCAGTCTCATTGAGGCTTTGTGCAACTTTCTCATTAAAGTGAAATGAAAGTCAAAATGTAAAGATTCTTCTCTGTTACTTGTTAAAATGCTAAAAGGCAGCTTTGGAAGTAGAAATTAAGCTATTAAATTGCTATGCATTAGAGACCTCTATTTAATGGACTTACCTGAAGAGATTTAATGAGTTAAGCTGTGAAGGATAACAGAAATGGAGAGTATAACTATTGAGGTTAGAGATGCTTTAATCCAATTCTAATATGTTATGCACCTTTTCTAAAAATGTTGATGTTAATTATTACAAAGCTTTAACCCACCCTGTGGACTTTTGATTACAGTTTTGGTGGATGAACCTCTTATTCAACCAACTACTTATATTCCTTTGATGGATAATTCCGACTCTGGCACTTTGGAGAAGCGAGAAGCGGTTGAAGTAGTAAAACACAACGTGAATGAGGGGATCCAGAAGAGCAGTGGCAAGAAACTGAAGAATGAAACAGATAAAGGTAAGAAACTGATAATTCAGGCATAGCCTGCTTGCAAACCTGAACAGGGAAAATGTGTGGGGAGGGGCATCCTGTCTTATGTGCTGGGAAGAAGGGATTTGAGGAAAACCTTTGTGGCTGCAGGATGCTCTTCTTGTGTGTGCTCGTTTCTGCCTTGTCTTTGGCACTGTGGAAAGGGCTTCGTGCCATCTGAATCCTTTGAGCTCTGACTGGGCTTTTGTGTCCCCACAGTGAGCAAATGGGTGATCACAGACCACACAGATGCACCGGAGAGAGTTTTACAGTGGTTAGTTCAGGCATTGCTAACGGGGATGGACTCTAACCCAGAGCTTTCAACACAGGCTGTTGGAGTCTGTGTGAGGCTGGCAGTGCAGCCTGTGTTCTCTGGGGATGTTCACAGACCTATCTGGGACTGACCCAGTGCAACACAGTTATGTGAAACAGATTGCCAGTGGAGATAGTCTGATGGTTTCCAACAAGACTCAGAATTTTCCCTTCAGTGCAGTTGGAATTGGTTGGGACAGGGGAACTTCCCTCATTCTCCCACAGATGCCTGGAGTGATTAATGAGCATTGTGTCCCACCCTGAAGCTTTAAACAGGCCACTGACCTGCTCAAAGCCTGCCAAACTTACTGAGCCATGAGGTGAGACCCTCAAATTTGGGGGCAGCCAGAGAGAAGCCAAGTGGCCGAGCGATGATTCCCTGCTCATGTTTGCGTAGGAGGCTGGTTCTCCAATGTTCCTGTCTGGTCACTCACCACACTCTTTGGAACCTCTCTTTTTAGGCTTGTCTTCCAAAATGCTCCCTTGAAAGCTTCCTGGTGACCCTTTGTGATATCTAGGTTGGATTCCAGCATGCCTGAGGCTCCTCTTGTGCTTCTGCCTCGATGTCTGCTCGTTACTGTCCTGCAGCATCAAAGCCTCTCATGTGCACCCGTCCCTTCTCATTTCCTTTGCAGGCTGTAACCTTCTCTGTGAACTCCTAATTCTCCTGTGTCAGCTGGGATTTGCCATCCCGATATAGAAATCTTCCCCTGTTCTAATTGTAAGCTCCTTGGATGCAAGGGCAAGGTCTTCCTGTCTTCAGGGAGCACAGGGCTCAGGCTGGTCCTGCAGGCTGCTGCAGACTCCCAGCTAGCTGGGCTGTGGTCTCAGGATCTTGGCATATTCCTGGTAACAGCATCACTGCTGATGTCAGTGCAGCAGGGATGGGAGCTGCAGTCTATGGCCAAGACTAAGTTGGATTTAGGACTAGAGGAGAGTGTGCTACAATTTCTCAGTGTTTCCCTCCCTGTGCTGTGTTATTCAGTGATTTGGTTTTATACTTGATTTCTTAGTACCACTAGTGCTTTTTTGTTCTTCATTTATATTTCAGACTCTGGAGATGTTGAGGTTCGATGTGTAGCTTGGTTTCAGTGGCATGTTTAGCACCTGTGGTGAGAAACCTGGACCCTTCTCCATGATCCTTGGGACAGTTTCTGAGCCAAGCATCATTTCTAAGCTTGTGTTGTTTTTGTTCCTCCCATCCTTTCACATACTTTTGTGCACTGGTGAATATTTCACAGGGATATGGGATGCCTTGGTCTTGTGCTTCCATTTCCTGGAGTCAGGGGGCCACCTAATGACCTACCTACGTGCAGCCTGTTTTTTGAGTGGTGTTTTTTGTTTGTTAGAGCATAGTTCAGTTGAATTGTTCTTTCTTTGTCTCTTTTAGACACTTAACCATTAAGAGGGATCTTACTGATTTATCTTCCTACTGCTGAATTGCTTCTGCAGCAGTTCCCTCAGTCTAAGTTTGGAAGTTAATATTTTTGTCTTTCATATAATGTAATCAAAAAAAGGGCCAGCTTTTAAATTAATTAACTTGTCGTGTGCTCGTTCAGCCAGGCTGTCCTTTAAATTGAGAGCTCAGCTTGAATTACTGTCAAAATACCCTGAAAGGGACTCTTCAATTTTTCACGTTCATGCTATTTTTTTCCTCCAAAAATCTGTGTTTTGCTTTGTCTTCTTGCTAGCAACACTATAAATGTTACCAACTGTCCAAACAAAGTGGTGGGATTTTCTTTTTTCCCAAAACTATCAGCTGGCAGATTGTTATCAGATTTAAATGGGAGAGATGTTGTTTTTGCTGAATGCTTGTGACCTCCTGCTTCTTGGCATTTCAGACTGGAATTAAATGTAATGCATAATGATACCCCATCACATGCTGTTTCGAGGCAAAATAAATAATTCTGTGTGGAGTCCAAAGTAAATAAACCCTCCCTTCTGTGTTGCAGAGAATGCTGAGGTAAAATTTAAAGACTTTGTAACATCCATGAAGAATATGATCTTCACTGAGGACGAGGCCCGTTGTGTGGTGGAGGTGCTGAAGGAAAAATCTGGTGCAATCCATGACTTCTTGCAAAAGGTGAATGGCTGGGAGTGGGGTGTGGGGGGAGACAAAACTTTACCAAACACAGAAATTGGAAGAGGTGCTGTCAGATTAGCTGTTGTCCATGTTCTGTCGTGATTTGTGCGTTCTGCCTTTGGAAGACTCTTTCCAGCTGGTCTGTGCTTGCTTTGCATGCAGAAAGCAGTTGTCAGATGCCTGTGTGCTGCCATCTGCCATCCCAGGGGCTGGCAAAGCAGGCTGAGGGCTCTGACCCTTGTAAAGAGCAGACATGGCCATGGAGAATAAGGAATACAGCAGGAATGCTGCTGCTGCTGACGCAGGGAAAGGCTATCTTGTGGCTTTCAGGAGCTGATCTTTCCCAACTGTGTAAGTAGGATAAGCTATAGCAGAACTTAAGAGAAAGCTGGTGTGGCTGATCAGCTGATTCTGTGGTTTGCAGGTCTCTTCATCTCAAGTTTACACGTTGTCTTGTGACTTCTTTGGATGTTTTTCATAGGATTGTAGGGCAGTTCAGATTTGGAAGGGACCTGAGGGGTTTGTAGTCCGACCTCCTTCTCCAAGGTGGACCAGCTCTGAGGTCAGCCTGCTCAGGGCTTGATCCAGTCTGGTTGAAGCCTTCAGAGGCTGAGACTGCAAAATCCCTCTGTGCCAGCTCAGTAGTTATTTTTAATTCTTGTTTTCCAGACAGAAGAGAATGGTGACCCACCAGTATCTTACAAATACCTACTCCTCCTTCCCGTGACTCAGCATGACTCTGTGCTCGTAACACCCTGATTGTCGCACTTGAAATCTTGCAATCCTCAATTTTTCTGCAGATGTACCAAAAAAGAAATGCAGAACTAGATATGTGTCAATTAAGTTAAAGCAATTCAGGTTGGGAGGGACTTCAAGAGGTCATGCAGTCTGCTCAGAACAGGTCCAACATTGAATTTGGAGCAAGTTGCTCAGGGATTTGTCCAGCTGGGTCTTAAAAACCTCCAAGGACAAAACCCAATAGAGGTACACTTGGAATGGTGTTACCTGTTCTAGCAGCCAATCTGTTTGCTGTGTTTTTTCTCTTAAAGGAAGGTTTGGTGTTAAAACTGAACCTTTAGGATCAAAATGAGTTCCTGGGTTTGTGTACAACCAAAAAATGTGGGTCCCTGTAGATGGAAATGTAAATAGTTTTCTCTCTGTAGTTCATGCAAGTCACAGACAGGGTGTTTTGTACTGCATGCATACACAATACCACTAAAGGAGACCTTCCAAATTCAGAGTGCATTTTTGGGACTGACACTTCTTTGCTTCTTCAGTGCTTAGACTTCATGGAGTGAAGTCTGAGTAGTTCAGCCTCCTGCTCGAAGCACGACTTGCTCCAAGGTCAGCCCAGGCTTCTCAGAAATTTATCCAGGTTTGAAACCTTCAAGGACTGAGACTGCACAACCCCTCTGGGCAACTATCAGACTTCACTGAGTGAAGTCTGAGCACAAACATGTAGAAATTGTGCCCATCACTGCAGCTATTTCAGTTTTTAGAGCCAGTATACCAGCGGCGGGACCTTGGGAATTGTTCCTCTGAGTCCATTCCCTGTTGTATCTGTGTCAGTGTGCCAACAGAAGTGTGATTAGCTGGAGCCTCTCCTGGGAAGTGGAAGGAGACACCAGATCAGTGTTTCCTTTTTCCTTTGTGGTGAGATATTTCAAGAGATTAGACTTGTTGGATTATACCTGCTTTGAGTGTGGGCTGGACCAAGTGATCTTGCAAGTCTCTTCCAACTTCAATTATTGAATGATTGAGCATCTTTGTGTCTTTTCCCATTATTTCTCTTAATGGCTGTTCTTTGTTTTCCCCACTACCACACAGCAGCTCTCTTCCAATGGCCTTAAGAGCCCATTTATTCTCTTAATTGTTTTCTGTGTGCTTGAAAATGCGTTTCCCTGTCTGATGGAGTGGGCGCTGCAGGATCCCAGGATCCATTAGCGGCAGGACTGGGTACTGGTGGTACCACCTACTCTGTACAGATGGAGGATTTGGGAGCAGGAGGGCGTGTTTCCTCCTCTCAGGTTTGCTCTGCTGCCAGTACTTGTGGCATGTGTGGTCATTTTTATGTCCTCCTGCTGCAGGCCAGCAAGGCTGAGTCGGCTGCAGCTCTTCATCAGCTCCAGGACAAAGAGAAGATGCTCAATGCCATGAAGGAGGAGGCAGCTGTTGCAAAGGAGCAGTGCAAGCAGCTCTCCCAGGTAAATATAAAGAGTTTGATGTGTGTAGAGAGGAGCAGGGGCTTGTAGGACAAGCAGCCAGCAAATGCTGGCTTACTGAGCTTAGCCTAAGTTGAAAGGTGGAATTTTTATGCTGAGAAAGCTGCCAAAATGCTGCGTTTGGTTTTATGATATTATAATGTATTTATGCTGAATTATTTCCCAGTAGTTTTTCCAGAGAGTTTGTTTACTGAGACTTTTAAGCTGAGCCTATTTTTCTTTTCAACTGGATCCTTTAAAAACACTTCCTTCACGAGTATGAGACCGTTTGGTGGATGCAAATATTAAATGTCTTTCCTGCACTGCTGTTTTAATTTGGACCATACTTTAGCATTCACATGCTTGTGTGCTCCTAGGCACAACAATCACGAGTTTTCTTCAAGAAGGAAGGTACAGAAAGTGTAGACTGCCTGCTTTAGCCCCTGGAGGTGCAACTCTGATTGCTTTGGACTTACAGGGATGCTGATGCATCGCTGTCAAGACCAGTTTATGAAAAGTAACCTTTTTATGAAGGTTTCAGAGGAAAGCAGTTGCAGTAGAACAAATTATTAGGCAGATATGGACTGAATTGGAGAGTTTTAGGATGAGGATTCTCATGTTCTGGCTGGTTTGGAAGCATGCAGGTATTAGGCTCGGGAAAGTCGTGTTATGGGACAAAACTTGGGCACAGAAAACTGGGTGGCTAAAGGTGAGAGCAGAGTGGCCACAGGACGTGGGAGTTGGGAGCTTTGGGAGATGGGAGGGGAAGAAGGGAGTGAGTATTGTGTTAGCTCCTGGCAAGGAGGGGGGTGGATTTGTCGATGGGATCAAGTGGTTTGGGATAGTCAGTGTGTAATCACAGGGAGGGAGAGCTTGTGATGTGTTTGGAGGCAAAAAGAAAACTGGCTCAGGACTGCAGAATCAAAGGGGAGAGGTATCTGCTGTTGAAGAAGCAGAGGGAATGGATGAAGGAGCCTGGGTGTGGGAAAAGCTGATGTGGTTGGGGAAAAAACATCTGCAACGTGATGCTTGTGAAGGTAAGGTGGGAGCTGCAGAGAAGTAGGGGTCATCAGGAGGTTTTCCCATCTGGACTGGGGAAGGAAGAAGCTGGGAGAAAATGGGTGAAAGCAAAGTTGCTGCAGTGCTGAAGTACCAGGATAAAAAAGGGATAAAGCTCAGCTTGACTGATGAAAGCTCTTATCTTCTAAATTCATGTGTTTCTCTGAAAACGCTGTCGAAAGCTAAAGGGAGACTTTAAGGTGCAAGGATGTTCCTGCAGGGGTGTTGATAAAGATGATAACTGGAGAGGATAAATGGGAGCAAGAGGTGCCTGACCTTGGAGGTATTTGGCAAAACACAAAGTAGGTGAAAGTTAATCTTCCCAGGATCTCTGGTGCTGCCCTGACATGTAGCTGGGTTAGTGAGGGCTGCAGCTGGATGGTGGGATTGGTGCAGGGGCAAGGGAAGGTGCAGTGTGCCCTGGTGCCCTTCTTTTAGTTGCATCGTAGCACAGGAAGAGATAACATGGAAAAGAAGATTTGTCATAAGTGACTTAAGACTTTTTAAATGTGATTTAAATTCCTAAATGCCTCCGTGAACATGGGCTTAGGAACTCGTGTCGCTTATTTCATTCAGGGGGCACAG
This sequence comes from Corapipo altera, assembly GCF_003945725.1. Lineage (NCBI taxonomy): Eukaryota > Metazoa > Chordata > Aves > Passeriformes > Pipridae > Corapipo > Corapipo altera. The sequence continues at coordinate 1,407,865 of NW_020884946.1, read as the reverse complement.
TTAGCGAGTTGGATCTAAGAGAGAGAATAGCCTTTATTTAAATTTAAAATGTGGGAAAAGCTGTAATTACTCTGAAGAGGTGGAGGGTATTCAGGCTAATAATTTAGAGCACTTAAATTATGTGTCAAGGCTCCCTGGCACAGTGAGGAGCTGTGTGAGGAGCTGGGCTGTGGGGCTGGAGACACCTGAAGCTCAGATGATATGAATTCCTTGTTGTGCAGTGGGAGCTGCTGAAAGCTGCACTTAATGTTTTAGCTTACTAAAGCAAGTGCATTTATGCTGCAGAGGAGCAGCTCTATGGATTTCTCAGGTGTCTGGGTTAAGTTACTGACTAATAAATGATTAAATAGCAATGTGTATTTTCATTTCAAAGCTATAACATGGTGTCATGCTGGTGGGATTCAGGGCTTCTCTGGCTTTTGTAGAGCTCTAATAGCCCATCTCTCACAAAGCTGTTGGCTTTGCAACCTGCTACAAAGCAATTATTCTGCTCTGAATTGCTCTATTTGGCCATGATGCTTTACCTGTGTTCTTCCATTTTGCTAAATTTGGTATGAAAATCTAAGCTCTGCCCTCTGTGTAATCCATGAATTTAGTTGCTAGACCTCTGTGATTGGCAAAATGATGGGAATAGGACTCTATCTTTTCTGAGACAACAGAAGATCAGTGTTTAAATTGGCAGGCTTTTTAATAAATGTGAGATTATACTGATCCTAAATGTTCATAAAGACGCAGAAAATTTGGTCGGGTTTAGTGCTGTAATTTCTCTGAGTGAAGAGTGATGCTGACTTTGGCTTGATGCATGCTTGCTATATTTTTAGTTGTCTTAAAACACTGATTATTAGACTTTAGAAAGGAGCAGTAGATGACTTCTTTCCCTTTTCCCTGTCCCTTCCCACCCAAGGAGCTGGTTGCAGAGAAGGAGAGGAATGGCTTGCTCACGGCGAAAATGCGAGAGCGCATCAACACGCTGGAGAAGGAGCACAACACTTTCCAGAGCAAAATACATGTGAGCTACCAAGAATCTCAGCAGATGAAGATCAAGGTAAATGCTTTACCAAAGCCCTTGGAGTTGTTCAAGCACAAGCAGATCAATGCTGAGAAATTGCTCCCTTAGCCAGGGTGCAAAACTTTGTGGCACTTTCCTGACTCAAAGACGAGGTGTTCTCACGGGTGACTTTGGTGGGCTGTGAAATGCTGTCCAGGCAACCAGTCTCTGATGTAGTTACTTTTCCTTCGTGGTGCTCTGCTGAAATGTTATTCAATTAAAGTGTAAAATCTAATTGAAATACTCAGCTTAAGAGAGCCAATAATGCTGATGATCATTTACCAGCGGATAAATCTCTTTAAAATTATACTATAGAGTGACAACATGGCATAATATACATGAAATACCAATGCCTGGGGGAGTGCTTTGCTGAAAATATTTGAAGAGCAGACACTTGTAATTTTTTAAAGACCCTTGTTACTGTCTACTGTAGTTGCATTATAATGGAGTGACCTTATAATGAAGGGTTTGTTTCATCAGATTAAAAAGTTTAACTTAGAGTTTTCAAAGAAGAATGGCCCTTTTTATACCAACTTGCCTGCTTAGATTTCATTCTAGTACTTTTTTCCTGTGTGAATGTCCCAACATCAAGCCCAGCACGTGAACTTTCCAGCTTTAATGCTGTATCTTCTGTCTCAGCACTTTAAGGAGTAGCATCTCTGCAGTTTTGGAGCAGAACTGTGTTCTCCTGAGCAGAGATGACTTCCTTGGAAACTGTACAGACAACTGGATAATGAAAGGGTCTTGCTGCTGGCTGGGGAGGGGAGAGAGATCCCAGCACGACTGTGAGGTCTTTGCAGACACTGCTGTCCCAGGCAGAGCTGGAGAAAGGATGAGCAGAGTGCTCTGGTCCTGCTCCCTCTGCTGATGTGCTGCAGCATGGCAGAGAACCTGGAGATAGTCAGAGCTTCCAGTTACGTGGGGTTTGTGCCCCTGATTCTGCTGGGATCTTGTTGGCTTAAAAAAAAAAAATAGGGAGGGAAAAGAACCCCTCAATGAACATCCAAGACCCAGCTTGTTATATTTGTTGGTGCAAAGCTGGAGGTGGATGCCCTGCAGGGGACTGCTGTGGCTGTTACACAAACTTTTATATGGATTTTTTTAATATCTAAAACCCTCATTGATGAGTCAGATATTTGATAAAACTGAGTCTTGGAATGGTGTCAGCCACATGTACAAACTGGCACTGGTAGAGGAAGAAAGTGTTGTAGCTGTATGTTCTTGAGGGTTTTCAGAGCCCAGCTCTGCTGTTCTCTGCATATGCAGAGTCCATTTTTTCCCTTTGAATCCTGTGTTTTGATTTTTTTTGGCACCGTTCTGAACCTTGGGTTATCAGGGCTTCTTTCTGCCTCAGTTTGGGACCATGCTGAAAATTCAATCAGCGTATATTATTGCCTAAATAAATGATCTATTTCATAGTCTTGACTTAAGGATATTAGATGAGGACTAACCTTTTGTGATTTGCATTTTATAACCCATGTATTGTTAGTTATTTTATACTTTTTCTGCTTTGTTTAAAGGCTTTCTAAGCTTCTAATGATAATTCACAGCATGTTTATTTCCCTTTGGAAAAGTTATGTATAAATATCTAAAGTTATGCAGTTGAGCAGTCATTATTCCAAGTATCACTTATGTAGTTTTTTTAAACAATAAAAAGGTTGGCTTGATAAATAGGTTGTTACACTGATATAAAAGGAAACCTGTGCTTTTATTTGAGCAGGAGGGTTTGAGTAGCACAGTTTCATTTAAGAGTTGGTGTGTGAGGAAGCAACAAAGCTGCCCTTCTCCCAAAAAATCCCCTTAATTTTATTTACTGAAAATGTTGTGGTATCTACTGCTACAAGCTGCTGGGGTGTTTTTTTTATTGCTCCTCAGTCTAATCCTTTATGGAATTGATCTTTCTCTCCCCATCAGTTCCAGCAACTGCGTGAGCAGATGGAGGCAGAAATAAGCCACCTGAAGCAGGAAAACGGGATCCTGAGAGATGCTGTCAGTACTTCCACCAACCAAATGGAGAGCAAGTATGTGAGCAGCTACCCAGAGCTCTGTGTGTTTGAGCCTTCCCTGAAGAGTTGTTCTGGCTTCTGCTTCTTTTGTTTTGTTTTCATCTCCTGTCTCTGAATTAGTGGTTAAGCTGGGAACGCATATTTTGGACTGGGCTAGCTGTGTTTGCATCGAGCCAAGGCTTTCACAACAGACAGTTTATTTTATCAACTTGAAGCCTGAGCTTTTATGTGGCTTTAACAGAAAGAAGTGCAGCAGTGCTGAGGCACAGTTGGTGTTTTTGGCAGGGGGTATGTGTCCTTTCCCCTGGGGCTTTAGTAGAGGTGCTGATTCTGGGAGAACGGGAGCACTGAACTTCTAAATCAGTATTGATGCCCTGCAGTTAATGATACCCCTGAGGTGGCACTTGGATTTATCTGCTGGTGGTGCAAATGTTTGGAGAAACAAAAAGGCATCTCAAGGTTTTGCCTTTTGTGAGTTATGAGTCAAAATGCCCCTGAGCTGAGCACCCTGGCAAGGTGTACAGAAAACAAAACCAACACGTTATATGCTCTCAGGTATTTGATTTGTTACTGTTGGAGGCTAGAATGTCAAAACCACTGTCAGGACTTGTAAAGGGCTCCATATCTTCCTTTTCTGGCTGTGCTGCTGTTTCAGTATGTTCCTTTCTGTTAACAGCTCCTGCACTGCCTGGAGCAGCTCAGCAGAGGTGTGTTCTGAGCGGGTTGATATCGAGTGCTCAGAGGAGGGTGTGGTACCCTGATTTTAGGTGTCCTGTTCATTTAAATGAAGCATCTCTATCTCTCAGACAGTTATATTGAAAAAGCCTTAATCAAGCAAACTTAAGATAAAAATAAAATGCTTTTTATTTGCTTAGACATAAAAGGGAGCCTTTTAAAATCCTTCCCTTGGGCTGTACAAATGCATCTTCTCTCCCTACGTGAGTGCCTCACACACCTTCATCAGTTAATAGTCAGGTCAAGGCCGGGAGGCAACAAATAGTGTGAAGGAATGTGTGCAGTTAGTGGTCGAGGAGGAATAGTCTTGAGCAAGTCTGAGATCAATAATCCTTTATGGGAAGAGGAAAGACATGTGAGTTTCTATGCAAGACCTTTCCTTACACTGAGCCTCTTTAGTTTACATCAGCCTGCCCAAATCATGCCACTCAGCTTGCAAACCTTTCAGGGGGAACTGATGCTTCTGGCTTATTGCTGACCTTTTGTTTCTGACTCTGGCCTGTAGCTACTGTGCTGTGCCAATGGCCCAAGAGTACCTGACCCTCATCCCTTCCCTAGAATAAAACAGTTCAAGGGGGGGGAAAAAACAAAACCCCAAACCCACCTAATACAGCCCTTTGGCTGCAAATAAGGGACTTGGTGTTGATATCTTAGTAGCTGCTGTTGTGGCCAGTGCTTCTTGTGAAAAAAACCAAAAACCTGTGAAAATGAAAATGTTTGTTTTCAGGCAGTCAGCCGAGCTGAACAAGCTGCGCCAGGACTACGCGAGGCTGATGAATGAGCTGGGGGAGAAGAGCAGCAAGTTGCAGCAAGAGGAGCTCCAGAAGAAGAATGCAGAGCAGGCAGTGGCTCAGCTAAAGGTGACTGGGGTTTTCTCTGCCTGTCAGATTGTGCTCAAGGCTCTACTAAGCAAGTTCTGAATCAGTGGGATGTGAAGCCTGTGGGAATTGCTGTAGCTGTTCCCGTTTCAGATGGGCTGAGCCAGCGCGTGGGTTTATTTAATGTTTTTATTCAGTACAATGGGCTGTGAGTGATTACAGACCTCCCTGTGAAGTGAAACTTACCTTCCAGGTAAATATCTTTAAAAAGCTAAAGTGGAGATGTTGAACTTTGTACAATTCCAGCAAGATTTGATATTTCAGACTCATTCGTCCCGATGGCATTGTCCTTGTGTGATTTTATTTGAAGCCACGAGTATGTTTAAATTTTTAAATAAATATACTTTTTAAAGAGTTAAAATGTAAATGGACTCAGTTCTGGATGCATCTCATTCCTTTTCTTTGGAAGCAAAGGTCTTTTGTTTTTTTTTTTTCAGAAGAGAAACTAGTGTGTTCAGGTGACAGTGCCAATCCAGAGCTCATAACTTCTTTAATATTTGTAATTAAGTCTTACATACCAGAAGCTCTCCCTGCCTTTTGCCCTGGCTGATGCAGAGTTGGTATGAAAAGTTGAGATGTGTTTTAATTACTGGATGCAGATTTATGTTTTGTATGGCTGCTCTGGCTTCTGGTGTTAATTCTGAACTATCAGGGCAAAGATGCTGCATTTTCATATTACAGAAGCCATTCTGTTGAGAGCCTGTAATGAAATCCTGTTTACAATTTGCCTTTCAAATTAATAGGCTAAACTAGTCTAGGAGGAGGATTACAGAGCACTCTGTCTCTCTGATGTGCCCTAATGGAAACAAGAAACAATTTCACTTCATTGCCATATGTTTTGGGAATGGCACTGAGGGGATGCACTCTGAATGTTTCAAAAATAAATTAAAGGTTAGACTCCTTTACATTGACTCTCTTTTTAATATGAAGGTCCAACAGCAGGAAGCAGAGAGAAGATGGGAAGAAATCCAGGCTTATCTCAGGAAAAGAACAGCAGAACACGAAGCAGCACAACAAGGCACGTACCACAAAATTCCTAAATAATGCTTGCTGCAGTGAATTGGCTGTTGCCATTTGTGAAAAAGAGGGCATTATTGAGTAAATGGCTTAAATAAAGCTCAGGTGAAGTTGGTACTGCTTCAGCACCCCGGGGGGAAATAGTGTGTTGTGATCCCAGTTAGTCGGAGCGCTGATGAGGGAGCTGAACCTTGGCTTGCTGGACCAAAGCTTCTAATCAGCCTCCCTGTTTACAGTGAAAATGATTTCCCCCAAAGTTTAAATATCGACTTCTGAATTAAAATCCTGACATTTCTGCTACAGATGTGCAGAATAAGCTTGTGGCCAAAGACAATGAAATCCAGAGCTTGCACAGTAAACTTACTGATACAATGGTGTCAAAACAGCAGCTGGAGCAGAGGATGTTGCAGTTATTGGAGGCTGAGCAAAAGAGAGCTTCTGAGGAGGACTCCATGCAAATGCAAGTGCAGGTAGTATTCCTCAAATATTTTAAGGGTTTGGGTTTTTTTCCTCTCCCTTTATGACTATGGAAATACAGAAATATCCTTGAAATGCTGCTTTTAGTAAAGCTTTCCCACTGAATAAAGGATGAGAAAACTGTGCCAGTCCACCTGTGAAGTGTAACCTTGTGTGTGGTGCTGTGAGGAGGTCTGGGGTCATTTCACATCTGAGAAGTGCTCTGGGCAAGTCAGGAAAATGTGCTGACCCAATTTTCCAAGCTGTGAAATGATGCCATGGCGTGGGGAAACACCCTGGGAGAGCAGCCCTGCACCTTTGATGTTCGTGTGAGCTCTTCTGGGGTGATCTCCCTTCTCCCTGGCGTCAGGTGGTGAGAGGCAGTGTGGACATAACTCTTGAGGGATTCAGGAAAACCAAATGGATTATGGTGGGGCAGGGAATGTTCCTCTCTTGATACACAGCAGGTCCTTGTGCTTCCACTCAAACTGGTTGATCTTAGCGGGGAGGAAAAAACAGCGTCTTGTAAAAGTGTCTGACATGTAAATGCTGACCTGTTCCTACTAACACAATCAAGGCTAAAAGCTAATCCTAGCAAAAGTTGACCAGCTGCAGATCTCAGCCTGCTTTTCTTTCTGTGCTCTCTTACAAGGAGCTGATAGAGCAGAATGATGCTTTGAATGCTCAGCTTCAGAAGTTTCATTCACAAATGGCAGCCCAGGTACAGCATGTTCTCAGACTTTCTTTCATAGTCATGAATTGTGAACTTTCATTAAAAGTAAGATTATTTTTTTTTGTAGCTTGATATGAGATGTAATGCTGAAGCAAGGACTTGTTAGCATCCTCTGTTCTAATGTTTCTCAAAGCGGTGTAAAACTTTAAGCTTCTTTCTTTTTTTGGGAAAATCCACTTATTTTCTCCCATAGTGGCTTTCATTTATAACCAAAGGGTGTAGTACCTTTTTCAATGTTTGTTTTCTGTAGCTTTGCATGTGTAAAATTCTGTCTTGTGGTTCTTTTGGTCTTTTTGCAGTGCTGTGAACCATCTGATTGTGCTTTTTCCCTTGTGAGAAACATTGTCTTATGGTAGCTCCTGTATAAAGTTGTTTGTTCGTTTCTGTGCAGAAGAAAAAAAAAATCCCACCAAAACCCCACCAAACCTGCACAATGCCCTTTCTCAGTTATTTTAATCTTTAAAATTTTGGTTTGACTAGTTTATTTGAGAAATTGTGTTGTAAACACTGTGTAAAGCCTCAGGGTCACTGGTGTTGCTTCCATGTAGAGGGTAGGTCACAGAAATCAGCTCAGAAAGGCTTTGTGGGCACAAGTGGAGACTGTTCCTGTGCAGTTGGGTGCTGCCTTCTTTTAATCATGGATGTGCTTGATGGAATTTGATTAAATTCCACAACAGACTGAAAATCTGGATTTGCTTGAAGTGCTTTAACCCTTTGGGTATAGAGAGAGTAGTGAAGGAAGAGCTACTCTGGATTTACAGCATCTTCCTGACCTGCTCCTCTTATCCTTAGTTCTTCAGAGGCTTTGGAAATTAATCCCTAGGGAAATTTTACTTTTTAGCTCTGGGTTGCACAAGGAGAGCTGTTGGGAGGAGATGTGTCCTTTCCCTGTGTAGCCCCACTGGCCATGAAAATTCAGGGATGTTTTTCCACCATGGACAGTGGGTGTAAAAAAAGCCCTATGGAGGGGCGAGGTTGGACTGGATCCCGCCCTGGATATCAGGGTTGATGAAACTCTTCTGGTCATTAAAGACACCTCTGGGACTGGACTTGTTCCCTTTTATATATTCTTTCTTCTGATGCTGTTCTCCATGGTATGATATGGATAAGGCAGTACAGGGATTGCTATGGGGTCCCATGGGCACAAGCTCTGTGAGATCCAGGGTTTTGGGGGAGGGAAAGACTGGAAAAGGAGAACCATGTATCTGAAGCACAATTATCCATGGAAGTTCTGCCACAGCTGCTCCCAAACTGGATGTGAAACAGTCTGCAGTGTGATGGGTCTCTCCTGCCCTGTTGTGTGTGACAGCAAGGCAATAGGCTTTTTTCAGGGAGAAAAAATGCCACTTAGTGATTTTATGTTGCTGTTTCTGTTCCTAACACAAGTCCTGATACACTGTGCAGGGTTTTCTTTTTTTAAATTTGAGTGGTTTGTCAGCAGAATGTCCCATAAAGTGCTTAATTCCTGGGAGACAGGTGCTGGTGAACCCCGTGCCTTGTTTGAATCTGGTGAAGGGGAAATAACACAGGTCCTTTCTCCCTTCATACTGCCTTAGGCCAAAGGGGAAGAATGGACATTAGTATGGGCTGGTATTCCTTCAGTGTTCCTTAGCCAGGCAATAACTGGAAGCATCCTGTGCCAGTTTAAAATAACTAGACAAATGCTATTCCTGGCTTACTGTAGATGAGGATTCTTTGACTTGCTTTACTTTCAGCTATTTCTTTTTTTTTTTTTTTTTTTTCCCCTTTTACAGACTTCAGCTTCAGTCCTGGCAGAAGAACTCCACAAAGTGTGAGCATTCATTTCCTCTGGGATTTGGGAGGTGTTCCTGGCTTTCAGTGCCTACCACCTTCCCCTCCACGCACATGCAGGAGGGACCGGGGAAGGAATTGTCGCTGTCTTGTGCTTTTAACTTCTCACCACGAGTTTGACTTGGGAGCTGGGAAAACCACTTCCTACGGATTTCCCTTCCGTGTCTGGCCTCAGGTTTGGAGGCTGTTGTAGGTGGCTCTGTGTGCAACATCTCTCTTGTTTTCTCTCTGCCTGTGTGCAGGGTCAGTGCAGGAATGTGCGTGACCACGAGAATTGTTATTATTTGGGCTGTACGTGGCTGTGCCAGGAGGGTTTCCCCCTTTGGGAGATGGGGTAGTTGTTGTGTTTCAGAGCTAGAGAATGTCTCATAAATTTTTTTGGCAAGCGGACAACATTTTAAAATGGAAAAGTTTTTGGACCCAAAATGTACAGTCAGCAGGATTTAGAGTAGGGGCTGGATTTAAGGGCCAGCATGTATTTTGTGTTTAGCCTGATGTTTCCTGTACCATTTTCATCCAGATCTTTTTGTACTGATCTGTCATCATTTCTCATTTGTGCAGGATTGCAGAGAAGGACAAACAGATCAAGCAGATGGAGGACTCATTAGGCAATGAACATGCCAACCTGACCAGCAAGGAGGAAGAGCTCAAGGTATAATAAAAGCATGTGTAAATGCCAGCTGATACAGGGGGAGTGTTGGCTGCCTGTACAAAAGGAAGCCCCCAAGGCTGCTGCCTTTGGCTCTAGAAACAGCCCCTTCAGCTACAAGTCTGCTCATTTGGCTCCTCTAGGCCAGTGCTAGATGCTGGGAAAGCTGTTGGTATGGAAGCTCGAGGATTTTCCTTCAAAAAATAACCTGAAATGCTTTACCCTGGAGAATGAACTTACCTGAAATACTGTCTATATATGAACTGCAAATATATTTCTTCTTCTCCTTCCTTCAGGTCTTACAGAACATGAACCTGTCTCTGAAATCAGAGGTCCAGAAGTTACAGGCTCTGACAAATGAACAGGTGAAATAGTTTTTTTCATTAAATATTTAATTCTACTCCCTTCCCACTGCCTATTCTGCCATAAATGCAAATGCAGATCTGTTGGCTTTAAGCAAGCTGTGCTTAAGCACATTAATGGTGTGAGGCTTCCGGATCGGGCTAATACCTGATTCCCTGGAGTTCTTACAGCTGGTGGGAGGGCCAATTCTTACCCCTCCTTCACCAGCAAAATCTTTTACTTGGATATCCAAGTTACTGAAGCAATTTGCTTGGTTGGTTTAGATTTTTTAGGCTCACAGAGTGCAGGACACTCCACAGGAGTGAACACAACTGTCTGTGAATGTGCAGTCCTGGCATTTGCATACAAGGGCCATCAACATCCCCCCCAAAAAACCCCAAAAGCACACAACCCCTCTGCCTCACCATAGAGATCTCATTAGAGCCAAACAAAATGCTGTCCCTCTGTTATTGCTACATGGCCTGTTTATTACAGAGGTGGAAATGAAGTGTTTAATTAGAGATAATCCCAGTCGTCAAATGAATCTCTTCGAGATCTTCTTGCCTTTGCATAATTACATCTTGCCTGGTGTAGATTGGTGTTGTAAAAGTGCATGAAGACAAGCTTACCCCTTTCACTCTTCATTTCAGTCATGTGCTGAGAGGCCAAATGACTTGTTCTAGCTTTTTAATATTGTGGAATGAAAGGTTGATTGAATCATGTGATGTATCCTAAGTCTGTGTTAATCCTCTTTATATCTAGGCTGCTGCTGCACATGAGCTGGAAAGGATGCAGAAAAGGTAAATAGCTCTGGGATTTGATAAACAACGTTTATCAGTCTTTTTATGTTCTTCTGAATGGTGCTTTTTGTAAGACTTGGATTGGGAAACGTATTTAACTGTTCTACTGTGTCTCAGCATTCACATCAAAGATGACAAAATAAGAAGTCTTGAAGATCAGCTTCGAGAAGAACTTGCCCAGATTTCAAACACAAAAGAAGAATTCAAGGTAAGGTAAAGAACAGTTACTGTTATGCTTATTTACAGTAAATTTTCCAGACTTTGGAGGCTGTAAAGCAACTGCAGAACAGTGAAATAAAACTGACTTTTGTGTGTTAAGGTAAACTACAATATTGTGTTTGCAAGGGAAGAGCAATGTGGGATGTCACAGTAGTAGCAGCTGACTGTGCAGCAGACCAAGAGGTGAGGTAGCACATGTTAAATGCAGTGTCTGCAGTTGTGAGGAGTGAGGGCTTTGAAATCTGCAGGAGGAGGTTGTACAGTAAAAGCTATTGTGATTTTTCCAGCATTACACCTTCTAATATGACTTTCAAGGCCATGGTGTGAACTTTTGTTGCTTAAGATTACCATGCCGAGTCTCTGTTTTCTGTCAAGGTGGGTGTAAAATTGCTTATTTTCCTTCTGCCTTCTTCCAGATTGTTTCTCACAAGGCTGCAGCTAAACTGCTGAAGCTTTTGTTCTGACATCTGGGGTCTGCACAGCAAAGCTGCTGCTTGTTTCTAGATGATGTGTGCAGAGAGCAGTTTAACCCCTCCTTGCCCTCTGCCACCTTGGCCTTTTTCCTCTGAGCTTGGGCTGTTAGAAACAGCCCTGCTTCCTGAGAAGGGTGATGACTCTGTCTTTTTAAGCCCTTCAAAGCCCAGGGTGGGTGCTGCTGCTCTTCTGATGTTTCTGGTGTGAGGTCAGTCACTCTGAATCTCACTAGGTCAGGTTAGTAAGGTGTTTTGAGTGAGGAACAGAGCAGGTGGGTAGTGGCAGAGGCAGGATGCTTTTGTAGGAGAAGCCTCTGGAGCCTCCTGGAGCTCTTTGAAGCAGGTAGTAAACTTGATTCATGTATTAAAGTGACACTTTCAAAGAGGTTTTGATGAGAGTCCCTTGCAAGGCTCAGTAGTTTCTCTGAGCTGTCAGAGAATAAGAGGGAAGAAGTTTGCTCAATTAACTGAACAGGAAACAAAGTACAATTTCAGTTGATTTTTGGAATAAAGCTGTTGACTGAATCTTCAGGGAAGTGTGTGCTGAGTAACTGGTGCATAAACAGTGTGGAAAGGGGAGTGGGAAGAGATGGCAGGCTGGAGTAAGTGGGCATGTCTCAAGTTAGTGACACTCTCAGGGCTTTCAGCGTGGTGGAACACTATAAAATAGCAAGTGAAGTGGTGAAAATGTATAAGAGCAGGAATAACATGAGCATCCTTTAGTGTGGTGGTTTCTGTAGTAACTGTTACCCAGGAAAAAGGCCTTAGAGGTGTTGTGAATGGATATGTGCTGAAATCAATTCAGTGCTAAGTAGTGGCAAAAATCACCTGGAGGCAATTCTAGCAGTTCTTGGGGAAGTGAATAGAGAACTGAATGCAGAAGATCATCGTCATGGGAGTGCAGAAAGCTACAGTGTGCTCTCAGCACGATTATTATGTGCACTGCTGGTCTCTTCTTCCTCCTGTCTTTCTTCCCAAACACAAATGAGACCATTACTGTACTAAATGCTTCCAACCTAAGGAAGGGCTGCTGTTTCCCATGCACATGAAAGTGGGAAAACCAGAGCAATGCTTTTAATCCTCACTGTTGCTGTCCCTTCCTGCTCATGTTTTCTCAGTAAGGCTGAAGCACAGAGCACGAGGCCTGCGTTTTACTTTTGTAAAGCACCAAGCAAGTCTTTTTAAAAAAAGACTTTGTAAAGCAAAAAGCAATAGTAGAGGAGGATTTTAAAACACGTGTGAGGAATCCAGACTGACAGCCTGTCTGTTAAGGGCTGCTGTGCCTGTTGCATGGAGCAGGAATGCTGGAGGAGAGGCCAAGTGTGGTAGAGCTGTTTGTGTTCCCCATTCACCTCTTCCCAGCCTGCAGTGGGACCCAAGTGTGGGAGCTGTGCAGACATCTGCTGCTGGATTGACAATTCCTTGCTGTGCTTTAAGGCAACTGAAGGGAACTAGAGAGGGAATCTTGGACCATTTGCTTCAGCAGATGAGTGTTTTGGAAGAGGCAGCTATCAAATCTTGACATGATGGTGATGCTGCTTGAGGAGGAAAATGCATTTTTTTTTTCCCCTGAGCTTCTCACACTTGTTACTGTCTGATTCTCTGCCAGGGAATAAAGGTGGTAACAGCTGAATTTCTCATGGGAACATAAGGACAATACTTTTGTCCTTAATACAGAAAAGCAAGAAAGAAAAGGAAAGGACTCTTTGTAGTCTTGTAGCTTCCAAAGAGCTCTCTGTAATGACTTCTGTGCTGTTTAATTACCTCACTGCCATTATGGAAATGCTGTAGTTAGGCTTTGCAGTTCTGAAGTGATAAAATGTCTGAATTTTCTTCTAGGTTCTCAAGGATCAAAACACAACTCTGCAAGCTGAGGTTCAGAAGCTGCAGACTCTTCTGTCTGAGCAGGTATAGCCAGTGTTTGCTGAGGTTATATCAAATATCTTCCAGTCTTTTAATTTCTTCGGTATTTTTTTCTTAACCTGGTTGTAGGCTGGACTGGTTGGTGTCAAAACTGATGCTTTTTAGGCATTTTCTCTTCCATGGAGGATTCAAGTAAGGCAGTTGTGACTGTCTTCTCGACCTAGTCAAGGGTGTCCAAAGAGACCAGAGCCAGATTTTTACTGCTTGTTTTCTTCTATCCTGGACTGAATTCTCAAACCAGTAATAGCAAAGAACAGACCCATGGAATGGGAAAACTCTTTACACTGTGATGTCTTTGGCCTCCTGTTCTGTATTTTTGCCCATGGCTGCAGCCAGTCTGGTGCTCACAGGATGCTGCAGGTCAAAGCTGTGGAGTTGCTGAGCTCCATCTCCTTTGGGAGCATTGCCTGGGAACACCCTGTGAACACCTCTGACTTTGTACCATTGAGAAAACTTCCTGAAACACTGGAAGAAGACTTGCAGGGCAGGAAACTTATTTCCTTTTCTGGGTTGGTGTCTGCTGGCCAGGAGCTCCCTGTCTGGAGCAGCTCTCTTTTTTCTGGTGGAGAACCAGATTTGCAGCCGTGTTCCCCTGGGTCTGACTGATCTTGTGTCCTGTCTGGAAGACTGGGGCTGATTTTTTTTCCTGGAAGCTGATTTATATTTCCCATCTGGTCTCTCACAATGTGGTGGTGTTGAGAAGTCATAAATGTTCTGCTGAGTGAGTCTCAGGTAGAGCTTGTGATTCCAATAAAAGTTCAAAAAAGGGAGGTTTTTCAGGTACTGAGCTGGCTGCTGTGGATTAGATGCTGCAAGTCCATAAAATCATCCAGGCATTTGGGCTAGATCTGTCCCTTCTCTGATATATTGATAACTTTCCAGCCTCAATATTAGAGACACAGGTGCCATGAGGACATCCTCCCTCTACTTTATTTTGCTTTCTGAATTAGTGTTGTAACCAAGCTTCTGGTTATTTGTTTTTTTTAAATACCAAACCATAATTTATCCAATTAATGATGACCCTGTTGTATTGTATTTCTTTTAGACAAACAAAGACTTGATAGAGCAGATGGAAAAAAGGTAAGAAACTTTTTTCTTTTGAATCAGAGGCTAAAATAAAGATTTTATTTGGCAGTAAGGTTACTGTTGGTAGCTAAACTGCCTTCAAAGATTAACTCTTTCTCCTAATACTTGCTCTTGCTTTCTCAGCATGAGAGAGAGGGATGATAAAATCAAGACAGTTGAAGAGCTGCTTGAGGCAGGACTCATACAGGTGGCTAATAAAGAGGAGGAGCTGAAGGTAAAATCTCTTGTGTTATCTCTTGATGGGGAAGTAGAGATTAAGTGCTCTTGTGCAAAGTGTGTGTTGGAGTGCTCATAGTGCAGCCTGAGATAATTCCTTTTAAATAAGAAAAGCATCTTTTGGAGACAAGGTTAAAATGTTTTTTGTAAGATAGACTAAGCATTAGCATTGCTGGCCTAGAGTAAGTGCTTCTCTCTGCTTAATCTAGAGCAGATTTTGCTAAAATGCAATCCCAGTGTCCTTTGGAATAATGGGAATACATCTCCAGAGCTGTACATTTGGCTTAATCTCCAACAAATCTGCCTTTAGGAAAGGGTTGTAAAAACTTGGCACTAAGGGGTTCTTGCATCTTTTTTCTTAATTGATAATCTGGAGGGTTAAATGGATTATTAAGTAGTGACACTTTTTGGGTGAGGATAAAGTTATTTCCTTCCTGTTTGTTTATAAAGAAGGTAGCGATGAGAAGCCTGGAAAGCCAGAACAAAAATCCCTCTGTGTTTTCAGATGGCTTTGTGTCCTGTCTACCTGGACAAAGCCAAGGCAATGTTCCCTTTCTTAATGTCCCTAAATTCCAGGTGCATTGCTGACACCCCTGTGCTGGGGAGGGGTTGCAAAACTGTCAGGTTACTGAACAGTCAAAGATGTAAGCACGTCACAGGATGGTTTGAGTTGGAAAAGACCTTTTAAGATCAAGTCCAACCATTCCCCCAGCACTGCCAAGCCCATCACTAAACCACGTCCCCAAGTGCCACATCCACATGGCTTTTAAATCCCTCCAGGGATAATGGTATTTTACAAATTCATCTAAGATGTCTTAACTATTTGTTTGAAATAATATTATATAATTTTAACAGTGCTAATGGCAATGTTAGGGGTATGTGAATTTTTAAGCTTGTAGTGTGTTTCTGTACAGGGACATCTTTGACTCCTTGTGTATTTTGGACATTATTACTGGCTCCAGAGTAGGATCTAGACTGTTAAAGCCCATGGTCTTATAGTTTTCATTATTTGAATCCTGATATCATATAAATACATTGAAAGTAATAGGCTGTCCCAAAGATGTGAGGAATGGCAATGGCCTATAACATGATGTCTTACATTTACTGTACCTGGGCTCTAATTTCCTATACACTGAAATCCACTCCAAGTTATCCATGATGAATAATTAGTCCATTGAATACTTTGGCTCCAACAGCTGCTGAGGGGGGGGTGGGGGTGTCTCTTTCAGAATTTCAAAGTCTTTCACTTATTTTAAAAGAAATTACTTTTCTGTCAAGCTTAACACTTTTTCCCCACCAAATGAGTCTTTCATTATCTGTGTGTCTGCTTTCAAAGGCACTGAGAACGGAAAATTCATCCTTGAGAAAAGAACTTCAAAGTCTGCAAATTCAGCAATCGGAGCAGGTAGTACTTTTCATCTAAAACTTTTATTACACCTAAACTAAATCTGAAAGAATCTTGCTGTGGTTGCAAAAGTCAAGGGAAAAAAGGTGGAGATGCCTTTGAAGCCTGTTGGCAAAGCATCCTGTTTTCTTCCAGCGCTGGTCTGGAAGCTCACGCTTCTGTCAGATATTTCCTGTGCAGAAGTGTAAGAAGCAGGGCTGATGTAAAGGATCCAGAGTTGGCCACACGTTGAAATGTCTGTGGATTGGTTTTTCCAGAAGCCCAGAGCAGCAGGTGTGGCTGGGAGGCAGCTTGTACTGCCCCAGCTTCCTGGTGTGTGTTGGAGCTTTCCAACGTTAATCCCCACTCTGCAGGTGTGACTTACCCCCTTCTCTTTATGTCTCTGATCAGTGACACTGTCACAGCATTGTCATTTTTGATGTTCTGATCAGAAGGTGCCTTTCCTTGACATCCAACTCTGCTTGGACAGCTCAGGAGGGCACTTAGTCTCTAGAAAAATCACTTATGGAAAAGGGGAAGCACAGTGACCATGAAGAGATGTACAGTAGTGCCAATATTAAAGGTTAACTGATCAAATACTGGTCTTGAACCTCACCCTCCCCTGGTAAAGATGGGGTGGGTTTGCTTTTGTTTTCCTGGAACTTGCAGCAGACTTGGTATTACTGGTTTGCCAGAAACTGGAGAATGACAGCTAATTTTCTTAGGAGCTATATAAAATCATTAGGCTGCTGCATAGTTTACTCAGTGCCAGGGTGCTCCAGCTCTCTGCTCCTCACCCCTCAACACTTGCAGATTGTTTTACTATCTTCTGTTTTTTCTAAGTTGAAGCTCTGTTTTGAACAGGTTTCCTTCCAGTCACTGGTGGAAGAACTCCAGAAAGTGTAAGTTGCTGCACAGATTTAATTTCTGATTGTTACTTCTCTCTGTCTTTATCCCATGACTACAAGTAAATCACTTCCCCGAAATTATTTGCTTTTAACTGGGTGAAGTGTGTGTGTGTGGCAGGAAGCATTTTTGCTTTAGAGGCACATCATGTCAGATCAATACCTTCTGCAAATCCAGTTGCTTCTCTGCTAAGCAGTTAATTTCATAAGCCTGGCTTGGACTAGGTGAGGAATTGCACTGATTTGTCAGATACTCATTTTTGTTCAGTAGGCATTTTAAAAGGAGTAAGCTTGTTTGCTCTGTGTGTGCTGTAAGTTGATAAACACTTTGCTGGAAAGTCCAGTGAAGGCTGATTTTTAAGTGTGTGTCGTTCCAGGGACTGTTGATTGATACCTTAACTTGCATTTTTAGACTGTAATAGTATCCACTTAGCATGTGATCTACTGGTTATATAAAGCCAGCTTGTTCTGATTATTCCCAGTCTTATTCTTCCTATTTGTTCCTCCTGCCTGGTCTCACTGTGGATCCCAGAGGCTGGTGATGTGATGGGATAACAACCAAAGCTTGTGTGTTTGCTGGAGTAGCACGTTTTTTATTTTTTTCAGCTAATGTTGTCCCTCTACTCTCTTTAAGGATCCATGAGAAGGATGGAAAGATAAAATCAGTGGAAGAACTCCTCCAAGCCGAAGTCCTAAAAGTAGCAAGCAAGGAGAAGACTGTTCAGGTATCTCTCTGCAATCCCTGCCTTGGTTCCTGTGTGGATGCCACTGACTACCATTCCTTTGTTACTGCATGGCACTGTAGAGCGATGAACTTGTAGCATCCATTCTTGTGGCCTTTTTGTGTTTCCATTGTCCAACCCTGTCTGTTTTGTCATTGAAAAGGCTTTGACACAGGAAATAGAGGCTCTGAAAGAAGAAGTAGGAAATTCCCAGCTTGAGATGGAGAAACAGGTAAAACACCTTAGTGGCAGCAGTGTGAACCAGCCTTGCCTTGGATGCGCTGCTCACTCATTTCTGTTCTAGTGTGTTTTGTTTCACTGCTCAATGTCACTGGGTAGGGGAATGTTTTAGTGGTAGAGCTTCACTATTCTTGGATATAAAGCCATAAATGTGTAGTGTAATTAGTGCTGTCCTTCAGAAACCATGTACCTCTGGATGCCTGAGCTTTTTGGACTGTTAGTGTGGAATTCAGCAAGAATTGCTATAGCTTCAGGCACTGCAGCATTTGCTCTGGCTGGGCACAGTGCATACTGTCCCTGTAGTAAACATGAAAACCTGGGACATTTCTAGGGGCTGACAACTTGGAAATTTTAAGTTCTGAAGTTGCATCTCCTGTTGTTGGCCTTTCTGTATTGCTGGAACAAAAACTACAGGCCCAAAATAGTATCTGGTTTCCAGGTAAACCCAAGATTGTTTTCTTCCCAGTGCCCAAAGAGAGTCGGCCTTGGCACAGTAAGTTTTACTCCAGCTATCAGGAATGCAGGAATGGAGGAGTCTTGGCTTTTTTGGCATGATTGCTGTCTAGCATCCAGAACAAAGGAAGCCCACGCTTCCTTAGGGAGCCCATTCTGCAGGCAACTCAATCCATCGTGCTGTCAGGAAGTTTGCTTGTTTGTGTGGGTTGTGTTTTTGGTCTGCACTTTTTTTTTTCCCCAGTCTTTCTAGCTACATTCCAACATATCACCCCCCCTTTTCTTCTTCCCTTAGTGTTAAAGTTTTGTCCTTTTTAGGCAAAGCTTCACAGAATGTGTTTCCGTCTTCGGCTTTTCCTCCAAAGCAAATTTCCAGGAACTGAGGGAGTTATTTTTGTGGGTTTCCTTCCCTGGAACTGACACAGAGCTCAGAAAAAAAGGGCAGTTTGTAGTTGTTGTCTCTGGAAAGCTCCAAAGGTGGTACATTTGTGCACCTCCTGCAAGCAGAATAGAGATTTTTGGGAATGTCTGAAACTCCTGCCATGTTGTGATAGAGGATCTTACCACAGATAACAGCATCTACACAGATAACTACTGTCAGTGTTTCATACAGAATTCAAAAGAAACATTCCCACTAAATCTTGTGTCTTCAACCCATGTTCAGCCTTAAATGGGAATTTAAAGGAGTGCTGACATTGCAGAGAGCATCCAAAAATCAATTCCTTGTGCAAAGACCTCAGTGATCAGGGATGATCCCTCTGGTTTGAGCTGCAATTGCCAGTGAGATGGTTGTCATCATCAGTGTCTGCTTCTTCCTGTGTGTCCCATGGTGGAAACATGGGCCTGCTTGTGTTCCCATTTGCACTGTTTCCTTTGCTTCTCTGGAAGCCACATTTTAGATGTGGAGAATGTAAATAGTGAAGACACTTGGCTTCTTGTAATTAAAAAAAAAAAAAGACAAACAAGGGAGTGTTTATGCTTATATAACTGCAACAAATAGTGCCTATTTTATGAATGTCTGGTTTTTTTCCCCGTGTTTCTCCCTAGAGCAGTTTTTAGCATTTATTTTGTCTTTTCCACCTGCCTTGAGCTGAAGTACTGATTATTTTCTTTAGGTGTCCATTACATCACAAGTCAAAGAACTTCAGACTCTGTAAGTACAGTTGTTAATGTCTGATCTGCCCTGTGCACCCCTTACTTCTCTGGTCTATTTTAAGTTAAAATGTTCTTTCCTGCTGTCTGTGCTCCACGTGGAGTGATCCAGGCTGTTAACACTGGTCTCAGATGTGTGTCCTTATTAGAAATACCTGGTCCTGCCTGAGACAGCAAACAGGAAGTGCTGCCTGGCTTCGTGAGCCCCAGTTTAGCTGCAAGGGATTAAATTCAAGTCAGGATGGAGGGATGTAGGCAAGGCATAGTGGAAAACTTTCTTTGGTAATATCTGTGCTGTAGCTGGGTGGGTAAGGGATCAGTCAGTCCCTTGTGTCCCCAGCTGGGGAAGGGGAAGGAAGTATTTTTAGATGAGGAGAGCACACGTGTGTGATATCCCTGCAAATATGTGTCAGCTCTCACTTAAATGAGCAGTACCACTGATCAAGGGCATCTCCTGCTAACCCAGGCTCTGAAGTGGAGGTGTTCATACATTGATTTTTAGCAGGTGAATTGTGTTTGTGCCTTTGATCAGAGATGCTGCTTTTGTTTGTGTGCTGCAAAGCATAGGATGGTTTATTTTCAGGTGGATAAAAGAGCAAAGGTTTATGCTGTGTGTCTCTGTGTGTTTAATGGTACAGGCTGAAGGGGAAGGAAAAGCAGGTGAAAACCATGGAGGCCTTATTGGAAGAGAAGGAGAAAGAGATTGTTAAGAAAGGAGAATGTCTGCAGGTAAGCCTTCTTTGGTATTCTGGAGGGAAATAAGTTCTATTGCAGCATTTCTGGCTGTGAAAAAGATAAATTTATGTTTCTAAACTTGCTTTTTTTTTTGTCCAAAGGGTCAGAAGGATACAATTGCACAATTAACCGTTAAAGTTCAGGAGTTAGAACAGCAGAACCTGCAACAGCTCCAACAGGTACAGCCTGCAGAGTGGATGTGGTTTGGGAATGCTCCTTGGTTGAACAGGAAAACGTTTCTCTCCTCTACCTCTCAGAAAGGGTTTGCATTGCCTTCAACCTACAGAGCTGTTTTAAATCCTGCTTGACTAAGCTGGTAGTCTGCTGTGCAGAGATCCCACTAGTTCAGCTGTGTTCATCCAAAACAGGTTTTACATGGATAACAAGTTCTGAGAGCTTTTCTTTAGCTGGGCTGATACTGCACATAATGAGGAGCTTTGGTGGTCTGAAAGCTTTGAAGCTCCCAGACAGAATCAGAGCCGTGTCCTGGGCACCTCCTTGCCAGACTGAAGCAGGTCTGGAGGCCTCTAGTCATAGAAGAACTGCTGTTCTGTTGCTGTGACTGAATGTAGCAGCTCTTCTTAAAGTGGTCAGGCTTTGCTGTGATCCCTTCCTGCCTTTATCTGGGGCTGGAATATCTTGGCTTTTGATTTCCTGCACTGGACTTGAACACAGGCAACTGGACATCCTTGATGGAAGAATTTTCCCAGTAAGGTGGTATTCTAACTCAGTTTGGATTTTTGTTGATGGTAAAAGGGGAGAAACTGAGTTGCACTTTTATTTTAGGTGGAAGTCTAGACAGGCATTTATCCCAGGGGAAATATGGAATGGAGAGTGATTGGCTGGTGTGAAGTTTGGGATGCTTGGTGTAAGCTCTGCTTCTGAAATCCATTATGTGTTTAGCTATTCTTGGATCAATGTCTGATCCAAAACTCCTGGTATTTCTTTGGCAAGTGTCTTGCAAGTTGTGTGTTGCTTCTGCTCATGCAAGGAATTGCTGTTAATTTGAAAACTGTGCCATCAAAATGAGATTGGGAATTACTTTTTACAGATACCAACTGCATCCCAAATCCAGGACCTGCAGAGCATGTGAGTATGCACAGTAGCAGTTCCTCAAGTGTCTGCTGAGAATATGCATTCGGTGCTGGCATTTAGCTTAAATTGGAATGTATGAATTGGTTTCAGGAATTTCATGGGCTTTGCTAAAATAAGCTCTTAGTGCTGATGGCTGTTCAGTGTCTGGTGTCCCTGCCCATCCGGCCTGAGCAGTGCTGCTCACACTCTCTGGGAATGTTCATTCAGGGCTCTGTTAACCACTGAAACTTCTTGTGTCTAGTGATAATTTCTCCTTCTGTTTAGCATTTTTAAGAGTGTGGACTGAAGTGCCTGTGGCTCAGCTGGTGGAAGCAGTGCACAGATCCAGTCTGCCATTTCCAGGCTGAGATGCAATAGCCAATTCTCCAGCTCCTGTTTTATGGAGCAAGGCTGCCAGGCTTTCTGTTTTGACTCTGCTTTGTCTGGCTGCTCCAAGTCAGAGGAAGGTCGTGTGAGACTGTGCCAAAAAGGGCTCTGTCTTTAATGCAGCTCTTGTGATGTGCTGCCCTCCCAGCAGAGCTCTGGTAGAGCCAGGATGTGGTACCTGAGGCAGCCTCACCTTTAGGAGACTGTCCCTGGCACCTTCAGAGCCACCTGGCTTGCAGGGATTGCTCAGGTGATCAGTTCTTTGGGTTGGAGCTGTAGTGCAATGGTTTCTTCTCCATGTGTGTGTGCTCTCCTTTTGGCTGATTATTATATGTAGCATACAAAATTTATTTATCTTCTGCTGCAAAAACTGTCCCAGTTAGTGTCTGTCCTTTTTAACATAATTTTTTTTCCCTTACTTTAATCGTTTTTTTTTTTTCTTACTTTTTAAACCATCTCTGCAGGTTGAAAGGGGAAGAAGAACAAATGAAGAAGTTGAAAGCTGTGGTGGAAGAAAAAGAGAGAGAAATTGCAAATCAAGAAAAACAGTTGCAGGTAAAGTTTTGATAACATCTTTGAGGAATGTATGTATTGTGACTTTGTATCTGTATTTATGCATGAATATATATTACCTTTTTTCTTTCAACAGGAGGTGCAAAAAGAAAATGAATCTTTTAAAACTCAAATACAAGAATTAAAGCAGGAGAACTGCAAACAGGTACAGCTTCCAATTGCACTGTTTGAATGAAGTTGAAGGGAGTGATGGTATCTTGTAGGATGGTATGGAAAAACCAGTGGTTGTGTTGACCATGGAAAGCCAGGGACAGCTTCAGGGCTGGGTTGCACTTAAGCCAGTTTTTCTGGCTGTTGCATATCTGTTCCTGTTTCCCTTTATCATGTGGATTTGCAACCTTGTGTTCTTTCTTACTCCTGCATTCTAATCTGTCTTTCCACCTGGTCTTTCCACGCTGTATCCCAACCAGGCTCCTGGCCAAGGGAAACTGGATAGGATTCTCTGAAAGACCCAGAGTGCAGCTGTGTGGTGTTGCAGCAGTGCCTGATTAACAAGGCAGATCATGGTCTCTGCTGCTGGTCTGCTCCTAACACGTTTCTGATCTCTTTGTAGGCATCTCTGGCTGTCCAGAGCGAGGAGCTTCTCCAAGTGTGAGTACTGCCAGAAGTTGAATGCAACTGATTCATTTCACTTGCTGCTCAGGAAATTTAGAAGGTGAAATAAATGCCAAATGTACAGTATCAGAGTGTGAGAAGTGGGCAGTAAGAAAACAAAGAAGTTTGCTATCTAATAAAACTTGAACATGGAGATTCTGCTCACGGTGACAATCCTGCACTCTCCTGCAGACAGACAGTGCTGGCAGTGTGTTGTGCCCACCATGGAAGTGAGCCATGATTGATTTAATTTTGGATGTATGCCAGCTCAGCTGTATGGCTGAAAAGTTAAATGCTGGTGTTTCAAGCAAAAGTGACAGGTTTTTTTTTCTTGGAACTTCAGCTCAGTAGAGGGGTTTTTGTATTAGAAAGTCATCCGGTGGAAATCTCTTCCCAGGGAAGATCTTGGGCGTAAAAGTGTGTTTTAACATGGAGCTGAAGCACACTAAATAACCATGTGGAAGCTAATGCCATACTGCCTTACATTGTGCTAAGCAAATTGCCACTGTCATGCATTTTTGGCTGGCAGAATCATTTGTCTTTTAAGTTAAATGACTTATAAATTGTGGACTAGGTGCTTGTAAGGGAATGCTCTTATCCAGCAGGCCTGTTCTGTGGTGCTGTACTAGCGTGGGCTGGCTGACTTATCCTCAGCTAATGCTCTGCCTTTCTGTGGCCCTGATAAATGTGTGCAGATGCCTCTTGTAGGCAAACAACAGCTTTACAATGGGCTTTGCTCTGGCAGCCCGTGGTTCACAGAGCAGTGGGAAGCAAGCGATGCTGCCAAGTCAGCGAGAGCAGCTTTTCAAAGAGAGTGTGTTGCTGGAAGGGAAGGCAAGGCAGTGTATGGGAAAGGGTGTCAGTGCTTCACTGGAAATTTCTTCAGTGTCTCCTGACTTGTTTATGGTTCTCTTTGTCAATTCAGGGTTGCAGGCAAAGAGAAGGAAATTGCCAGTCTCCAAAACGAGCTTGCCTCTCAGAGAAACGCCTTTGAGCAGCAGAGGAAAAAGAACAACGTAAGGAAGTTCTTCCCCCGCCGCCCCAGAAAACCCCCCAAACTCCCAAAACAACCAAACCTGTGTGCACAGCACTCCCTGATGCCTGGGGCATTCTGCAGGGAGTGTTTGGCAGTTGTCTGCTGTATTGTGCCCCCTGGACACTCCTTTCCTCTTGGGAGTGACTGAGCATACTTTACTGGTTTAGAGTTTGTCACCTCGTTGACAATTTGCTGATTAGATGAGAGGAAGGAGACTTGCTGGGGAACACATCCCACAGCAGGTTCTTAGATTTGGATTCAGGCCTTAAAAGCCCTGTTGAGAAACACATCCTTTGCCAAGGGAAGAGGAGGGAGTTTGGGCAGGGAGGGTGGGAGGATGAAAGGTGCTGTGCTCTGAGTTATGGTCCTTGTGCATGGGCATGGGAGGAGGCATTACCTTCAGGGTGCTCAGATCTGGCTCTTCCCAGTCCTGAATGACTAATCCTGACCTTTCTAAGTGGGTGAAGGACCATGAGCCTTCCTTCACAGCAGCTGCTGATGGTGCAGTTCTGGTTGTTTGTGGGTGGAATTAAAGCTTGTATCTGCCATCAGAGAGCTGTGAAGTTACTTCCTTGTAATACATTACCTGTACAGGGCAAGAGTGTTATCTTTTGAGTTACTTGGAAGAAAGTTGTTAAAATGCAGGGGGTTTATCTTGCCTATCCCTCCTTGATTGCCTGTAAAATCCAATGGATACCATGCAATAAGCTTCATTGCTTAATAGAGGGACAATATAAGGAAGATGCACAAGGAAAATATTGAGCTTTAGAGCAAGGACTGCTGCCTAAGAGGTGAAATAAAATAGAGGGAAAGTGGCTGAGTAGTCTCTGAAGACAGATGAGCTGGAAAGGTAGAACATATGCATATGTGTTTCCTGGGGAATTGCAAGGTCTGAGTACCCTTCGTGGTGCAGGCAGAAATCTGACTGCTGCTAAAGGGCAGACCATGCCTGCAGGTCCCAGCTTTTTCTCCAGTTTTATCCAATACTGTGTTTATATCCTGTAGAACAACCCTCAGGATAGCGGGCAAATAGAAGTGGTGAAGTGAAGCTGGTGTAGGTGTGTGCTAGGGTTTGAGTGCCACTTCGGTGAATTAAAAACCAATACAGAACAGCCCTTTGCTAAAGGAGATTGCTCTGAGGGTCGGAAAAAGTTTAATCCTCCCTGCAAGGCCCACCATCCTTCCTAGATATGAGCTGTGAGGCTGCTCTTAGGAGAGCTCTGGGCCTCCTCGCTGAGCTTGCGTGTTGACGCCTTGTGGAGTACACGTTTGATGACCTCGCCAAGAAAGACTCAGGAGCGCGGCACTGTGGTCTCTCCATGTGGATCTGGGGCGTGCTTGTCGCTGCTGAAATCCCAAAAACCTCCCAGGAGGGCTGGTGAGCAGCAAACCAGTTCTCTGTGGGTGCAGTGGAGAGACCTGCGTGGGGTAAACGCTGCCAAACGAGGCCCTGAGCTTTGTGTTTCTAAAACCGGCGCAGTAGGTTTGGGCTGAGGCCCAAGGTCGGGTTGCAGGATGAGGGACATAAATGTGCACACACCTCCATGTCTCCTGGGGTCCATGCTGGGTTCTGCACCGTGACATGCCTAACACTCTGTTGTGTAATCTGTGGTTTGGTGTCTGTGTTCCTCACTACTTTTGAAAACTTCCCTCTTTCTTCTTACAAGTGCAGTCAAAGTGTGGGGTCGCTGTAGTGATACAGCTCTGCAGTAACACTTGGATCAGTTTTGGACATGGGGGCAGGTTGGGCAGAAATTGGCATTTTTACCCCCCCTTTTCATTCAGACTCTTTGAACATCACACTTGGTTTTTGCTAGTGTATGTCATATTCCCCAGCAAAATCATCTTGCAGTAACCAGCATTTAAATGCAAGTGGTGGAATGTAATGCGAAATATATCTCTGAAGTAAAAAGGAAAACAGTTTGAATATTGGCTGAACTGAAATCATTCTTTCTAAAAATGATTAGGACCTTCGGGAGAAAAACTGGGAAGCAATGGAAGCATTGGCATCAACTGAAAAATTGCTGCAGGACAAAGTGAACAAGACTGCCAAGGTTGTAATGTTGACTGCTAGAAATGATGCATTAAGCTAGAAGCAGATCTGCAGCTGGTTTTTTAAGTGAAATGGAGACATTTAACTTTTACTGCAGTTTAAGTATAATCTCTTCTGAGCGATCATTCATATACTCTCACCTCTGCTTCTTCCTGTTGTCTTTAGGTTTATTTATTTTTTTTTTAATTGTTAGTTTGTGGGCATGCTGACTTTTGATTTCCGTTTGCATAATTGTTAGAGCTGTCGTGAATCGTTTTTGCTTTGTGGGGAGCTCCAGAATAAAAGCTGTGCTGGTGAGCAACCTGCTTTCTTCTACTGGGCTTTGGCTGTGCCTGAACAAATCTATTGGACCTGTGAAGAACCCAGGACTAAATTATTATTATTATTTAAAAACCTGGGAGCTTCTCAGGAAAATGGTGTGACCACAGCTGTGAATTTGCTCCTTGAAGGCATGTGAGGCTCGACAGGGACCATGGGACCGATGCTCAAAACGATACAGGGTGTGATTCACTCTGAAAGGAGCTTGTGTTTGCTGTGAGCCTGATTCAGTGTTAATTGCCACTGTGCAGAATTAAAAAAAAAAAAAGGCATCAAACCACCTTTAGGAACACAAGTCAGGTAGCTAGAAGCAGAGGAGCTCTGATTTGGGGTCGTGTGTCTGTGTTTTGGAGGCGTCTCCGCTCTTCGCTGGCCCCGCGGTCAGGGAGGTTTGTACCTGCTTTTGCTGTGTGCTAATGCTTGCCTGCTTTCTCTTGCAGTTGGAAGACCTCACCAAACAGCCACTTGCCACTTCTTGGTGGTTCCTAAATTGCTGCCAACTAACACACTTAGCACAACTTCACAACCTAATGTCTCGTTTCTGTCTCTGAATCTCACACCACCGACCTCTTGCAGCAGGGGAACTCAGAGCAGCAAGGCAGTGATGTCAAAGGAAAAAAAAAAAACAAGTATCAGTGAAGGATTTTGGCTGAAAGCTGCATTCTGTGAAGGGTTTCAGGCTTTCTACATTTAAATTTAAATGGGAGCCTGAGCGTCATGGGGCTAAATTAACCCAATCTGCCACGAGCACAGCAAGCATATGTCCTGTGGCTGCTCTGCTTTAAATGTTAAATACATGGAAGGATGGATCTGTGTTGCCCTTGGCTCTGGGTATTTATATTGGCAGAGCAATAACAAAGAAAACCTGGAGATTGTCACACAGCTCTAATAATTATTTCCCATTGCATCCAGGGTTGGGAAAGGAGGATGTAAGGGTCTTCCTCTTGAGTACTTAATGTTTAGAAGTCTTACTTTCTTGGCCTGGTTCAAATGTGCATTAACACAAAGTTTCCTTTAGATTTTAATTCTCTGTTTTTGATGTGATGACATTAACTTAAGGTGATTTCTTTTTTTTTCCCACCTAAAATTGTTTAAAAAGCATGGATTTTAAAAAAATAAATAGTTGGTTGACCAAGCTACTTGTTTTTCAGCTCACTCAGGTTGAGTGGCAGGGTTGGTGTGATCTATGGATGCAGTTACTCAGCACAGTGTAGCTTGTGTTGTGAACAAGTGACTGATGGTGTGATTTCTGTACAGCCAGGCTAGATTGGAGGAGAACATAAGAAAATAAAAGCTTAAGCGAGAACAAATGTGAAGGCCAAATTCTGAAGCAATTTAGTGTCCATTTTTGAACCAATTTACTGGCAATTTTAGAGACTATAGCGCCTTTCTCACTTACAAAAGGACTTTCTGGGTTAAGTAAGTTACTGTAGGCATAGAAGAGGCTATTGCCAGGTCTGTGGAGTGTTTTTTTCCCCCATTTCATGTGAGCCCTTCTCTTGGTTTAGGAGAAGCAGCAGCATTTGGAAGCTGCCGAGATGGAGACACGTGAACTCCTCCAGAAGCTGTTCCCTAAAGTCTCTCTACCTTCTAATGTGGTAAGAGAAGTGGCTCCTCTTAACCTTCTGCTGGGAACCAGGAAGCTCTGGTCCTGTTGTGGTGGGCAGTCTGGAGTGTTTCCTCACAGTCCCCTCTGTCCCAAGGTTTTTGCAGTGGGACAAGAGTGTCTTGCTGGTGATGCCTTGTGCTTCCCACTAGCAGAGAGGCAAAGCTGCAGATTGTTATTTCAAGACAAGTGTTCAAAAAGAAATTGTCATTATCCTGTGCTTTCTTATTGACCCAATATCCAATTTACCTGTCTGTGTCATCTTACAACTGAGACAGTAAATTTTGAGGGGTAAATTAGGTCTGCTGTGTGTTTGCTCACTGTCTGGCACAACGGGGATCCATCTTTCCCCTCCACTTTCTGGAGGAGATGTGCTGCCTCAGTGACAGCTAACACAGTTTAGGAGGGTTTATTTTGTTCCCAAGCACTGATTTCCAGTTTTATATCCTTGGTGGCTGTCAGTTGTTTGCAGGGAAGGTGCACTGGGTTCGTGTGGTTCAGATGGGGTGAGTAATGTGAAGTGAGGCTGGGAAAATGGGGTTTGCATTCCATTTATAACGTCTAGAGGTTTTGAATTTTCATATTTAAAATTGTTCCCAAATGTGCTAAACTTAGTCTCCTGATGAGCCAGTCTTTAAAAAGACTGTTTCTGTAAGGTTATAAAACAGCCTTCCTAGAATTATGCAGCAAGTGTCTGCTTTAATTGCTCAGGGATTTTGGAAAAGATTCCCTTCAATCTTCAAATACTTCTTATGGAGCCCTGACACTTGCAGGGAGTCCTCTGTCACCCAGCTGTATTTCAGCACATCCAAGCCCCCGTGAACTCTCTGTGTGTGTGTCATAACCTCGTGCTCCTGGATTGCTGCCCACCAGCCCCTCTCAGCTGTGTGTGGCACTGGCTGAACAACAACTGGGTGTGAGCTCTGGGGACTCAGAGGACTGAAACACTGCTCCCTGAGCCTGCAGTTGGGAGGCAAAATGTCCTGAAGATAGTTTTTATTGAGGTTTTTCTCAGCTTTAACTGAATGATTTCCCAACAGAGCCACAGCGAATGGATATGTGGGTTTGAAAAGATGGCTAAAGAATACTTGAGAGAGGCTTCAGGATCTGAGGATGTCAAGGTAGGCACAAGGTGGACAACTTGTGTGTGGCATAATGTGTTCTTCCAGAGTAAATCTTACAAATTGTCAAGCTCAAGTTCTCAAACAAGTCACAAGAAAATTGCTTTATAAAATCCTAGAATCATTTGGGTTGGAGGGAACCTTAAAGATCATCCCCCCTGCTTTGGACAGGGATGTCACTCACCAGACCAGGTTGCTCCAAGTCCCATCTAACCTGTCCTTGAACACTTCCAGGGATGGGGCAGCCACAGCTTCCCTGGGCAACCTGTAGGTGTTTGCAAGTTGTAAATCAGAAATGTATTTGCATCTTTGAAAAGTGCCTCGTGGAGTTGGGAGTTCATGAAATTCAAAATCCCTCTTCACTTTTTCAAGTGATGGGCATTTTTTCAGTAACTCATGTGAAGTTTGTGCTTTGAGTGTTGAGGGTTGTAGGTGAACAGTGCACTTGCTCTTGTCTTTGCATGGGCTGGGAAGACAGACCTGCCCATGAATGACACCAGCTTTTGGAAATAAGATGAATAGAACTGAAATCCATCCACTGAGATGTGACTCCTGTGGTCCCTTTTTTTCCTTTGCCCAGGCTATGGAGCAGAAGTTGAAGGAGGCTGAGGAAATGCACATCCTGCTGCAGCTGGAGTGTGAGAAATACAAATCTGTTCTGGCAGAGACGGTGAGTTAGATGCCTGGTCACCTGTGTGGTGTTTCAAGCTGCCTTTCTTCTGCTCTGAGCTTTCAAATCCCTCTCTCTTCTTAGGAGGGGATTTTACAAAGGCTACAGAGGAGTGTGGAAGAGGAAGAAAGCAAATGGAAGATAAAAGTTGAAGAATCACAGAAGGAACTTAAACAGGTATTTCTGAAGATTTTTTTTCCCTTTTTTTCTTTTTTTTTTTTTTTTTTTTAACAGCAGCCAGGCAGGTTCTGCTTGAAGTCACAGAGGGTGTTTGAGCTCTGTGAAGGCAGGTGTAGAACAGCCCTGGCTGCCTGGTTTGATGTGCTCGTGACCAGGGAATGAAAAAGGTGAAGCCTGCAACAAGTATAATAGGAGTGATCCCTCACATCATTAGTATTTTGGTGCTCTGATACTTTACATGAAGCTAAGACTGATTTTTAGTTTTTAAAGGAATGTATTTCCATTAAATGGACCTGCAAAATGGGGGATTTGTCGATATTTTCAGATTTATGGCTATTTCTGTTGCCATCTTTAGAGAAGCAAGAACAAATAAAGAGCACAGGTTTAAGGTCTGTGGCCATTATGACAAGTCTGTGTCACAGTCCTGTCATCACAGAATGGTTTGGGTTGGAAGGGACCTTAAAGACCATCTTGTTCCAACTCCCTTCTATGGGCAGAGACACCTTCCACTAGACCAGGTTGCTCCAAACCCCATCCAGCCTGGCCTTGAACACTTCCAGGGATGGGGAGTCATTTGCAGGTGATGCAGGAGGCAACCAAATGGCAAGTAGTAAAATTAATACTGATGAGATGGGAAGCCAAAGGTTGAGAAATGTACATATGTCCTGTTAATGTGCCCAGGAATATGTTTTTCTGATCCTAATAACTTGGACAGACAACTTCCATTGAGCACCTGGATTTTTTTTCCAAGTCTATTTGTGAATAGATATGGACTCTTTGAGCTAAAATTGAAGTATCATAGGATCATAACAGTTTTTTGGAAGCTGTTAAAATACTGCTCAATCCATTATGGTCAGCTAATTACTCTTGAAATTACCTGCAAAGATTTCCTTTTAGGAAGGCTCTGTTAGCAAAAGTGGGAAGAAGAAAGCTTTTTTATGTCTCTTTCCCAGTTTACAATTAAAGTAGGTCAAACTGCTTTTATTTTTGAAAAATAATTTCTAAAGTATTTCTGCTTAGTAAATTTGAGTGCCAGAGTGTGAGCCTGGAGCAAACAGATGAGTTATAAACATCTTGTTTGAGGGGCTCACAGAAGGCTGTCAGATCTTCAACTAGAGATGTGCTACCATCTGCTGCACTTACACAGCCCCTAATAAGGCTAAAAATGCTGGGTTTGGGTATATGATGGACTCTATTCCCTGCCTAGGAAGGATATTTCCTTTACTATGGCTAATGGCTAACTGGATTAGTCTTTATATTCTAAATATTTCAGTCATTTAGGCTCTAAATATGTCAAAGAACTTAGGTTGAGAGAAGGTAGAAGAGGTGTTGCAACATAATATATTGTATTATTTGACCATCTTATTTTATTCAGCCACTGATTTAATCCTCAGTATTTTTAGAAAGTAGGAGCAATCTTGTGTGTGTAAGGAGAGTTTGTCTTAGACCAGCCCTACTAAATATCTTTATTTTTCCTGAAAACTGCAGATGAAAACTTCAGTCACTTCTTTGGAGCACGAGGTGGAGAGGTTAAAGGAAGAAATCAAAGAAGTTGAAACTGTACGTGCAGGTGTTTGTTTTTTTGGTTTTCTTTCCTTGTCTTTGAAGATTTATGTTATTTAAACACGATTTAGGCTTGTGCTGTAAATCTGAACTTTCTGGGCTTCTCTCCTGCAAGCAGCACAGCCTGTGCTGCAGTTTAATCTGTCTTTTGGGCAGTGTTTTTAAAAAAGCAGAGAAGCTGGGTACTGGAAATTGTGCTGTTTTTTACTTCTGTACTCACCCACTGGAGCCCTTTCTTGTGAGGCTTAGCAGTTTACTGCTTGTTGACAATCTTGGGCTTGATTCTTTTTCTTTTTATCGTTTTTTTTCCAAAGTGTAACAGTTTAAATCTGTGCTCTGCAATCACTGCATTTGAAATGCTCTCTAAATGTCATGGAATATTTGATAGAAATTTACAGCTAATTACAAATCAAGCAAATGACACTGCGAGAAAGCATTGGAAACATCTGTTTTAACTCTGTTTTTCTGTTTCCAGCTTAAAAAAGAGAGAGAACATTTGGAAAGTGAACTAGAAAAGGCAGAAATAGAACGATCTACTTATGTTTCAGAAGTCAGAGAGGTAAACTTAATTGTCCAAGCTGTTCTTTTGTTTTGTTTTGTTTTGTTTTTTTTTAATTTCTTTTGGTTCCCAGTTGGCTGGCAAACTAACCCAGTGCTTAGCCCCTGTGGCTGAGGAGTTTGTAAGCTTGTGACCTTAGGGTAGAGCGGCACACTAACAACTGAGCAGAAGAGAAGGGGGCATCCTAAGGAGACAAATCCTAAAACTCTAAACTTCATTTCAGCTCAAAGATCTCTTGACTGAATTGCAGAAAAAACTTGATGATTCATATTCTGAAGCAGTAAGACAGAATGAAGAGTTAAATTTGGTAAGAAGCTTGTTCTCCGTTGGGCACAAACCAGGCTCCCAGCATACGTATGAAGCGGAGACTTATTTCAAATCCTGTCTGTTCTGCTAACCTCTTCAGCTTGGTATTTTTGTCCATTGAAATCATTTATGTAGTCTGACTTTTTACAATTTGTCTCTCTTCTCTGCTCCTAACAATAGCATGTCTGGTTCTTAAGACTTTTTTCCCCAAAGTCTGTAAGACTTTCGTTCCTGAAACTTCTTGAGAAGATTTGCAGTGTAGGCATATGCAACAGCAAATGTAATGGAGCAACAAAAGTGGTGCTCTCTTAACTTGAGGATTATTCTCTGTTTTTTTTTTTTTTCCCCCAAGCTTTTGAGGATGCAACTGTGGTATCTGTGTTCTGACTGCACAGAGCCTTTTCCATCCTGCTCTGTATGTACAGAAATTGGCCAAACCCAATGTTAGATTAATTCAGAGTACCCAGCCATTCAGCTGCTGACATCCTGCTGTGGCTGAATAGCTGTGCTGGCTTGGTGCTTGCATGTGAAACAGCGTGTTTGGCTAGAAATGCTTCCAGCCAATAATGCTCCTATACCAGCTTTCTCAAGAAGGACTTGGATTAACCGAGGATAGACCCAAGGATGCATGGTTTTCCAGTCTGAGCCCTTCCCCTTCTCCCTTGTTTCACTGATGTGGTTTTTAAGGCTGCAGGAGCAGTCAGATCCTTCCTCTGCTTGTGTTTGAACAGTTTTTTCTTGCTTTTTGAGCCAGAATTGGGGAAAGTTGTCACTGTCGCCATGTCTGTGGGTCTTAGAGTGGGTGGTTGGGAGAACCTGTCTCCACAGGTGGAGCTGATCACACCAGGGTGCTGCCATTGATGTGACTGGGTTAAAACAGGGTTTATTTAGAAAAAAACCACCACCACAGCAACAATCTGCTTAAGTGAACAGTCTTCTTACCTCAGCAACCAGAGCCTCTCCTTTTGAAAGCAAGGGAAATGGGAATTGAATGCATATCTTGGAGTTAATCAGTAAACGCCAACCTCTTGAATATAAGAGGCAACAATTTATTATGTCTGTACACAACAAAAGCTTAAAAAGCTGAGCTCCCTGCTAGGGCAGCTCGAGTGCAATCTGATGGGGCTGTGAGGAGGTGGTGAACAACTACCTGCATGCAAATGGCTCAGGAATGCTGTCCAGTGGGTGTGAGTGGTTTTTGCAGGAGGCTGAGGAATAGAAATGATGGGATTTCAGAATAGGTTTCCCTCTGCTTATAGAGTGAGCAAGGAGATAAGCTCAAACTGCAGAGGAGCTCAACAGTGCTTCTCCAAAATGTAGAAAGCCAGCATTCACCAGTCCAGGGTGCTCCAAAGGGGGAAACCTTCCAAGGGTGAGACAAATATAATGTGCAGGTTTGGAATTAGTGAGAATTCAGGGCTCTGAGTAGCCTTTTGTTCCCTTCTTTAATCTCCTGCTGGCTCCCAAGAAGATTGACAGCAGGAATAGTGAACATTAGCACAGCTCACTTCAGAGGCACAAATCCAACAAAATTGGCACTCGAGCTCCTTGTTAACACTCCTGTTTGAGGCTCAAGCCTCAAGTGCTGTGGCTGGTTCTGTGTGCTGTGTTGTAGTGCAATCAAAATATCCTTTAAAAAATGTTTATCCTTTGGAAGGCTGCAGTTTAAGGGCAGCCAGTGCGGAGCATTCATCCTTCTTGACTGAAATAGTTTCACTTTTTTGGATTGAATCTAAACACAAATCGACAACTTAATATCCCCCCTGTCAGTGATTCATGCCTTGATGTGACGTTAACAGATTGGTTAAGTCAACATAGTTGTAGTAAGTGGTGCTTTATTAAGATGACAAGTAGAGCTTTTTAGTTTATTCAGCAGTAAAGAGACTGTTTAGCCTGAACTAGGAAGATGACAATCTACATTTTTTGCATGTTTGCTGTGAATTAAGTTGGAGTCTGGGCTGACTTCTGTGATAAGCGTGCTAGAGAGGGCTTATGCACTGTCAGGGTTGCTAATGTTCCTCCTGGCAATGTAGTTTAAAAGTTGAAACCACTCCCAACAAAGCCGATGCCGACCGTGTCTTTTCTTCTGTAGTTTCCGTTCTTTCCGTTTACCTTCACAGATGGAGTCTCTCTTCCTTGACTGTCCTTGTAAACCTCATCATACATGTCCACTAATCCAGTGTGTGCAGTAGTTGTCAGTAATCTTACTCCCTTTGCAGTCCATGTGCACTGGGTTAATCCGTGGGACAGAAAGATGAAATGTGTGCGTGTGTGTGAGGGGAAACTGAGTTTCTTTGTTACTGTTTTGCAGCTGAAAACGCAGCTAAACGAAACACTATCGAAACTCAAAGTTGATCAAAACGAGAGACAGAAGGTGGCTGGTGACTTGCCCAAGGTAAGCAGAGACCCTTAACAGTTGCAGATACAAATTTTATCAAAAACTCTCAAGACCTGTAGTTTTCCTGTGCTGGAAAAAGTGATTTGAGCAGCTTGAGGGAACTGCCTGCCTGGTGGGGTGTCTTGCTCCACTGTGACTGTGGGTGTAAGAGCTCATGCAAGATACCTGCATGTCTGTAGAAATGATAAAACTACAACCAACAGCTCTGTTTAGTTATCCTTCCTGAAAGACTCCCTTGTTCATGATAATTTTATGCCAGTGGGAACAAGTGGTGATTTGGGGCTGACAAATAATTCTTTATTTAAAAGAAAGCCAGCCTAACAAAAAGCTCATCCCACAGCCCTCCACCCACAGCACAGCCTGAGGCTTTTAAATCCAGTTTCAAGTGGCAGAGGGTTACAAGTTGGCTTACAAGCCATCAGCCCACTGACATGTGGTTACACGTCAACTATAACCCAGAAGACTCCAAATCTTAGAAGTTAGTTCTGTGCAAGTGTGATCAGACAGGCAGGTGGGTTTCCTCTGCTCTTCCTCAATGACTGCTCTTAGGAGATGGATTGGAGTGGACAACCTTTAAGCATGAGAGGTCTCAGTGCTGTCTGTCACCCCAGAAACAAAGCTCTCATGGAAAGTTGATAAATGGAGACAAGAACAGCCTGTGGAGTGGCTGGGCTCTGGCTCCAGACTCTGGAACACCTTGTTTCCTTCACATAGTATGGAAATTGGGATGAGTTCTTGCAAGACTGGAGTGGGGAATGCTGTTGGTGGGGCATGCCTTGTCCTGGGGCAGGGATAGGTGATCACAAAAGCACTGCCAGGAGGTGAGAAGCTACAGGTAACCTAAATTTTAAATAAGGAATTTAAAATTTTGCTCAGGACAAATTACGTTGGGTGTTGACATATGAAGTGAGCTGTGCTGCTGTTCATGGTATATTCTACATAAATACACATCTATGATTAGGATTTTTGAGACCTGCCTGAACTTCTACTCTTGGAAAAAAAATTTTGCTGCACAATTTTTACCTAATAACTTGACATGAGACTCTTAAAGCTTCCCTGTAGAATCGCTCTCAGATGCAGGCAGGCTGACATGCAACATGCTGATTGTAAGGAGACATGTCAGTCTTGGCAAATGTGTTGGTCCCTTGAGCAAATCTGGCATAAAACAGATTTTCTCCTGAACAGTGATTTCCTGTGTCTCTGGTGCTCTCAGGGAGATGAGGGGGTTGCTTTTCAGGCTTTGCTAATTGTTGTGCCTTCCCTGTTTTTTTTCCTTTCTTCTTTTCTTTTTTAACTTTTTTTTTGTTTCCCTTTACAGGCCCAGGAGTCTTTGGCAGCTCTTGAGAGAGAAATTGGAAAAGTTTTTGGGGATGCCAATGTTATTGAAAACAGCGACGTTTGCACAGAGTCGGTGAGTGTTTCTTTGAGCCTCTGCTCAGGGGCGACACAAATCCCATGCAAAGTGGGAACTTTGGGAAGTGAGGTCCAGCAAGGGAACAGGTTGTGTGTTGCTGGTGGGGAAATTAGGGCTTGATGAAGCTTCCAGTCCTTGCCAGGGTGGTGTCCTAGAGCTGTATCCCAAGGATACATTGGGAGTTCTGCTGTCATTTGCATTGTGACCCCTTTCCGGTGGCTCAAATCTGTGAGGAGGGAGAGGAGAGATTCTCTACATAAAGTCCGGGCTTTTGATGGATTCTTGATTTGGTGTGGGCAACAGTGGGAAGATCCCCAGACTTGAGAAGGGAAAGAGGAAGCTAAAAATAAATCTGCTGATGGCTAAATGAGCTTAGAATACTCACTGTTGGGTTGGCCCTTGCTGACATCTGTAACACCAGAGAGAGGCAGTTCTGAATGACCAATAACACCAAGGTTGTCTCTTGCTAGAACATGGTTCCTTCTGGCCAGAATTCAACTTTGGCTGGTCCTGGCTCCTGGGAATTCGTGTTGTGGTCCAGCAGCAACACGAATGGTGTTTGTTGATGTGGTCCAGCAGCAAAATCTTGCTTTCCTGAGCTTCAGGAAGGAACAGACCTGAGTTCTGCCTCATGCTGTTGGGTGGGTGACTTTCTAGACTGCTGTTGCTCCTATATCCTCCAGCAATGGCAGTGCAGTTTTAGGGTGTGGAATTTGGTGGATTCTCTCTGGGGTGGCCTGTTTTCATGCTTGCAGGTAATTCATCTGAGCTTGTGGGTTGCTGTTAGTGTGGATGATTAGTATATTGATCCTAAAAAGGCACCACCTGTAGAGGTGATGGAGCTGTGGCTTTTTCACTGGCGTTCTCCATCTCTGGAAACAAGAGCTTTTACACCAGCTTCAAAATAGCTTCGGAACAGCTTTCCAGGAGGCACTTGGGAAGGGAAGGCTAAAGCAGATGCTCTCCCAGCACGTTTTACACAGCTAAGTGGTGTCAGTGGAACTCATTACCCATTTCCTTCTGATGGATAGAGTGGAAGGAAACGCTGTCGTCTGAGGGGGAGAGGAGCGTTTGCTGATAGGACAAATAATTTATATCGACTCCTTTTGGCTGCTGAAAGTAAGTGGCTTCATCAGCTGCAGGAGGAAGCTCTGGGTCCTCTGAGGAGTACTGTGGGAAAGCCTTTGTAGTCATTAGCAGGAATGAAATGGCTTTTCCAGAGTAATCAGTTGATGCTGATGGACTTTTGTGTCGGCTCACCGTGTTCAAGCCAGGGTTGCAGCTGGGCCTGTGAGGCCTCGGATGTCCCAACCCTGTGAGCTGGTTCCCAGGAGGATGGTAGGTCTGCTGAGCCCTTCAGCAGAAGATGAGGGGATTTTGGTGACAATCAGGTGCTCTGTGTCCAGCAGGCTGGAGAGAATCCCTCCTCAAACCAGTCCCAGCTCTGCTGTGCCTTTATGGCTTATCCATGTGGTACATGGGAACAGCAATGCCATCAACCATGGCACGTGTGGCTGGTGACTCTGGTGAGCCCTCCTGGGCCAGGTGTCATTAGATGTGCCCTGTGGTGCCCCAGATTTGCTCGTTTGACTTCATTGCTTTGGCCTTAACTCAGGTAACCCCTCTGGCTCTCGCGTTGCTTCTCTTCCTTCTCTTCAGCTCTTGTGGGCACGTTGTGGAACCCAGGTTTTCTGCCAGAATATCCGTGGCTTTATTCTGAAAAGGAGTGTGGAAAAACAGTCCTAAGAAACCTATAATTAAGTCTTCATTAGTAAAAATACGTTAATTGTCTAAGCAGCGCTCTTGACAGGTAGCCATTGGCAGAGGCTGGAATTAGAACATTTACTTTATCTTTTCTCCAAGCCTTTTTTTGCTACCTTTTTGGGTTTGATTTTTTTTTTTTTTTTGAGGGGGGGAAAAAAGGAAACTGTCTCCCCAGAAGCCTAAAAACCCAGCTGAAAATAGCTCTGAGATCAAAAAAGAAAGTCTTCCAACCACTTCCACCTAGCAACAGTGCCTCTTTTTTTACGAAGGACCTGAAAACACATGCTCGAAAATGAGCATATTTGTTCCTTCTGGGTACTGGAACCAGCCCACAAAATTGAGAAATGATACTTGCATAAACCCTCAAACACACTCAGAGTGTTTTCTTTAGACTCCTTTTCTTTCAATTTAAAAATAGACCATTTGGGTTTTCTAATCAGCTGCTTTGTCACTTATGGGACCAGCTGATGACTAAAGGGGGCCTTTTAGTGTGCTTTAAGGAAGTCATTTAAATTCAGCAGCTTGCTTAGGCACTGAGCTTATTTGGAGGCTTATATGGATTCTAACATGCTTTTCCCCCCCAAATCTCAGTGTAAAACATTCCATCATTGGAAACTGGAAATGCCATATGTGTGGAACAGTGGAGGGGAATCTGTCCAGACAGTTCAGCACTTGTCTTGGCTACTGAGTCTGTGATCACAGGGCCTTCCCCACTGCTATCCTTTTCCTCTTCATCCTCATATCCCAAAAAGATGGAATCATAGAATCCCAGGATGGTTTGGGTTGGAAGGGACCATAAAGCTCATCTAGTTCCAAACCCCCTGTCACGGGCAGGGACACCTTCCACGATCCAAGGTTGCTCCAAGCCCCATCCAAACTGGCTTTGAACACTTCCAGGGAAGGAACATCCATGCTTCTCTGGGCAACCTGTGCCAGTGTCTCGCTACCCTCACAGGGAATGATTTCTTCCATATATTTAACCTAAATTTCTCCTGTTTCCCTTGAGTCATGGCAAGCAGGGGCCTGGGGCATAGCAATGGCTGCCTAAGGCAGCTGTGCACTCTTATGTTAGCAGGAGCTTCAGTGTGACTGTAGTGAGCCCAAATCCACTGGGAGCTACTCAGGATTGGCCCCAGGAGGGTTGGGGATGTGTCTATAATTTATGAGTAAACAGTGCCTGAGATTAGTGAGATCACAAAAGAAGCAAGAGGGAGTAAGGGAGGGAAAAGCTCTTCCCAGAGATGGAGCTGAGAGTGGACTGAGAGGCTCCTTCGTTGCCCATGGTTCCAGTGCCAATGCACAGGCACCCTCATCCCTGGCAGTGTTGGTCAGTGCTGGATTCAGTTGTCTGCTGGGCTGCTAATTGCCTTTGCCTTTCTGCTCCCCTCAGTCTGGATGAGATCACTAAGCCAAGTCTCAGCCTCGGCAGGCCTGATCTTCAACAAGGGTAAAACAGGCTAAGGCTACCCTAACACAGATCCCAATGATTTTTTACAGTAGGAGATGTTCACCAGTTGTACTCAGTAAGAGCTTTGCTGTGGATTGTTTTGTTCCTGTGTCTGAGCCCAGAGTCATTTCTGTAACGGTGCAGGTGCTTGAGTTTGATTTACTGCTCACTCTGCATTTCCAGCCAAATGGGAGCAGGGAAAATGGCTCTCTCTGAACTCCCTCTAATTTCCCTGGAACTCTGGGGAGAGATTTGCAACCACATAATGCATCAGTCTCATTCTGGTGGTAGCACTGGTTCAGTCAGAGCAGGGTTGGCCGATGCCGGCGCCTGGAAACGCCTCTGTGCTCTTGTTGGGTACTGGGTACCTCTGCATTGCTGACACCAAGGCAGAGCTGCTTATTTTGAACTGTTAAATTTCCAGGAAAAGCTCTCCTGCAGGTTATCTGCATGTCTGTGTTCTGAGCTGAGTGAGGAGCAAGCAAGGTGTGTTTTGGTTGTGGAGTGCTCGGTGCGTCTCTGGAGGAGTTAATCAATAAAGGCAATAAAACGGGGATTACACAGCACTGTTGGCTCCAGCAAGGCTGACAGGCAGGGAAGCAGGAGGGGAAGAGTCCATCTTGAGTTGTGACACTTCCTGATTAATAAACTGTTGAACTCCTGGAAAAATAAAAAAGGGATTTATTTTTGTTTAAAAACACAAGCTCAGCACTTTCATTTCAGCACAGGAAAAAG
The DNA here is from genome assembly GCF_003945725.1 of Corapipo altera. Classification (NCBI taxonomy): domain Eukaryota; kingdom Metazoa; phylum Chordata; class Aves; order Passeriformes; family Pipridae; genus Corapipo; species Corapipo altera. The sequence continues at coordinate 1,368,083 of NW_020884946.1, read as the reverse complement.
CTTTTCGGCTCGTGGTAGCTTTCCTTTTTCCTTTTCTGTTTTGACTGGTGCTTAGACTGCTTTGTTAAGCCTTCATCCAAGTCACTGGCAAGTGGGCATTTCCCAGGGGCTCAGAGCAGGGGGTGAATCCATGGGATAGCTGGTGGGCAGCAGCCCATGTCCTGAGCCCGAGCAGGAGCTGTGTGGGTGGGGAAGGGTGTGTGTCTCCAGCTGCTCCACATGGTGTTCCACAGCTGGAGCTGCGTTGTGCTTGGGTATTACATACTGCTGAGGACACCATCCCACAGATCCTCAATCAGACCCCCTCCTTGGTGGTCCAGGAGCCTTGTTGTTCCAGCTGTGGGGTCAGAAGTCATCCCTCCCCCTGGGTGCACCCCAGCCTGTGTTACAAACCACGTGCTCCAGTCTGTGGGGGGTTCAGCCAGGCTTGTGGGGATGTGGGGTAATAACCTCCGAGGCTGGGTCAGCTGTGGATACAAGCACAATTCCTGGAAGCAGTTAATGAAGTCCTAGACAGGCAGGGTGGGAGCTGGAGGTCAGCAATGCTCTCACTGACATTCTCTGCATGCAGGTAATTCCCTGGAACAGGAAAGGGCTTCTTGACTTTGAACCATGTTGTCATTAAACGTGGCCATAACCCTCTTGACTTACAAGAATTGTTCCCATCTGCACGACGAGTTTGTAATTTTATACAGAGGATCTAATTCTAGGCTTTCGTGGTAATTAGATTGTAAATGAGTTTTTAATGATTTCTTTTTTTTCCCCTTCTTCCAGGAATTGACTGATAAAAGACTAAATGTGGCGGTGAATCTTAACCAGGATGTAGGTCATCTCAAGAAGCTGCTCGTGTCAATAAGCCAAATGCTGTCAAAGGGATGAGAACACTACCAGAGAGCAGGTGGGTGCAGCCAGCTGAACTGGTGGGTGGCTGTTGGGAAGGCCACTGGTCTGTGGTGGTGGGACCTTGTTCAAATTTAACAAGTCTGGTGTCAAAATATGAGGCTTTTCAGAATAATAGCGTGGAATCGTTGAATTATTGAGGTTGGAAAAGCCCTGTAAGACCATGGAGTCCAACCTCTAAACCAGCACTGCCAAGGCCACCACTAAACCATATCATACCAAGTGACACATCCACACATCTTTTAAATCCCTCCAGGAATGGTGATTCCAGCGCTGCCCTGCTGTTCCAAAGCTTGACCCTGACAATGCTTTCAGTGAAAAATTTTTTCCTCATATCTAATTTAAATTCTATGTGCAAATCATGAAAAGCTTCTGGTAGGCCCTGGATTTGTTCCTCCATGGATCCACACATCAGTTAGCTGGGACTAATCTTGTATCCCCCTCCCTTTTACCACCTGCTGCTTCATGCAGCAAGTCACCTGAGGTTTTGTGCTCCCAGAGTCTGTGCCTTGTTTCCTTCATCCCAGCAAACTGTCTACACTTCCATGCTCTTGATTGCTTTGGGATGGAGGATATTAAAGTAACCCACTGGGCTTTCACTGAGCTACCAGCACTGGCTCACAGTGGTCAGGGGGATATGAGTATCCTGAAGCATCAGTCTGGCATGAACTCTTCATCCAATGACAGGCACATGGACAAGGCTTTTATTTTCAAATACAGCCAGTTTGGAAACATGGGCCTTTGTGGTTGGCTGCATCATGCTGGTAAACTTCTTAAATGTCAAGTCTGGATAAACTCAACCCTAAGCTTCCTCAGGCAGCTCATGCAGGTTGTGGTCCAGGTCTTAACGTGAAGTGTTTGGGTTGAGAGGGAGCAAGGCCTTGGTGCTGAATGAGCTGCTACAAGGAGTGTCAGAGCTCCCTCTCATCTGCTGAGGATGGGGACTTGTTTTATCCCTGATTTAGGTATTTTTTATGCTCCTGCTGCTGTGACACAGCACTGACAGCAGAGCTGGTCTTGAGGGTGATGGGGTTCAGGGTGGGATGAGCCCAGTCTTACAGGACTCCTTATAGGATGGGCTTGGTGCAGGTGGGAGGAAGGGGCTTCCTGCACCCTGACTCTGCTCTGGGAGGCTGTTCTTGCTCAGTCTCCACCATCCTGGCTTGTTCCTCTGAGATTGGTGTTGGCCAACACCAACAAAATGCTGTCAAGGTGTGGATTTGTTTGGAAACTGCTAGTCTGATGTGGTGTTTTTGTTTCTCTTGCAGAGTGAAGTCACGGGGGAATCGTTAATTTGAGGATAGCAGAAGGCATTGTATTATATTTTGCCAAATTAAAGCCTTATTTATGTTTTCACCCTTTCTACTTCGTCAGAAACACTGAACAGAGTTTTGTCTTTTCTAATCCTTGTTAGACTACTGATTTAAAGAAAAAAACCCAACTCTGTAGACACCTCCAGAGTTTAGTTTTATAATAAAAACAAACCTGTTTGGATAATTAGACCTTTACATTCCTGGAGAGACAGTAAACACATAATCTTTTGTCTTATTTTGCTCAATAAAACTTGTTCAGAAAACTCCAACGTGGTAAAGTCACCAGTGGGATATGACATTTTAATACTGATGTTGTACACTGTTTTACTTAATTACATTTTTGGGATTAGCTGCCTCTGACTTCAACCTCAAGTAAACACTCCTTTTTTTTTTTTTTTTTTTTTTGGTTGCTAATGTAATCAGTTTTTGTAATGGTGTCAGCAAATAAAGGGATGCTATTATTCAAGGTGTTCCTGCTCTCTTCTTTTAAGTGAATGTGGATGACTCAGGTGAGGTTTCCACCTCTCCCCTCCCCGAAATGAGCATCAGGCTGCACCCAATGTACTTTGTTTTTGGGCAGAGGAGGAGGCACCAGCTTGAGAAGAGGCAAACTGGGGAGCTTGCCAACTGCAGAGCAAGTTTTTGCTTTCAAGAAAAGGTACTGAGATTTTAAAAAATGCAAGAAATCCCCAGCAAGCCATCATTCAAAGTGTGGTTCTGTTGTGTTATCTTTGGGAAAAATCAGGAAGTACAAGGGAGATAAATAGTCAGAAACACTGGATTTTGTGGCAAATCCATGTGCAGAGTATCTCCATTTGCCCTGAATCTGCCTCCTGGATGGGAGTCTGTGGTGGACGTAATTTTGGGAGGGGGGATTGGGTGCTTTGTTACCTTGTTTGTTGGGAACAAATCTGAGGAGAGAGTTTGATAGGACAGGGATTCTCCTGGGAGTGTGGGGAGATCAGGGGCCCTCCTGCTTTGAGGTTTTTAGTTCTAGGGGATACTTCAATGGGCAAGGTGAGAGGTGGTTGCTTGGTTCTTGAGAGCACTTGAGGACATGATTGTCTGTGGGAAGGCAATAAAACAGGCGTCAAAATGAGTTAATTGTAGAGGTAAAACAATTCAAACTGCTCACCCTGAGCTGTTCACACTTTGTGCCCTTTTTTTTTTTTTTGGTTACTGTTTTGGCGCTTTGTCATCCACCCCCTTTGACCAGACAGGAGATGAAGAAATCTCTTCCTTACATGGACCCAGTGGTTTCCTGGATGATGCAAGTCCTGCTGAGAGCTGTGAAGTAGCTCAGAAAAGGGAGAGAAAACTGAAAAACCTGATTTCTTCACAAAAGCAGCTACCCTTGGGTTCCAGCTGTGGCCATTAAGCTGTCATGGAGATGTTATTTCATGGAATTAAATGCTATTAGTCTAACTTTTACAGGTGGCTTGATGCAGAAAGCATTTCTAGTGCCAGGGACACCCTCTGCAACTAGATCCAAAGGAAAACCTGAACCCTGGAGAGTCTCTGCACTTGCCCAGGTTGTGGTCAGAGGCTGGTCCTTTGGCAGGTGTCCAGACACCTATTTTTGGGGGGTAATTAGCAGTTTGATGGATCCTTGCAGGTCTAACTGTTTTAAAACAATTTAGGAGTGTAACCCAGGAGCTTCAGTGATGGTGGTTTGGGCGGGGGGTGTTGTGGTGTTGCTCTGGTTGCGTTCCTGCCCCTCTGGAGAGTCCCAGCTGGGAAGCTCCTCTGAAGCTCTCTCTTGGTAAAATGCATGGCCACGGAGACAGGGTCTGGCTGTGGGAAGCAGACCTGAGTCTGTGCTCCTGTATCTGTGTCCTGGTGTGTGCTTGGGTGGAAGCTCAGCCTTCCCCTGGATCAGACACTCTCCTCTGGCACCTCTGTGTGTCTGGGTCTTAGCTGTGTCTTTTTGCTCCTCTCCCTTCCCCTTAGGGATAAGGGCACTGGGAATCTTCACAAGGAGCTGTTTCCCATCCTCCTTGGGGCTCAACAGTTAACAATTATCCCAGTGTATTTGGATAACTAGAGGTGCTCAGAGCCTTCCTGACTTGGGCATTGCCAGTTGGAGAATGTGCAGAAATGGGCACCAGGGAATCCCCTTCATTGTGAGTCCTCTTGCCCTGTGTGCAGTTGCTCTCCAAGGCCCTGGGAAAGCTGGTGGTAAGATACAGATTGTCCAGGTACCAAGCAGAGCAGGTTGATTGGGGATGCCTTGGAAGTGTCCAAGGCCAGGTTGGACAGGGCTTGGAGCAACCTGGTCTAGTGGAAGGTGTCCCTGCCCATGACAGGGGATTGGAATGAGCTCCCTTCCAACCCAAATCATTCTGTGATTCACCTGTGTCTGTCCTCCCTGTGGTGCTGTGAAGGCAGAGCAGGTTGAGGAGCTGCTGTGTTATTCCTGTGCCTCCCTCTCCAGGAGCTTGGCACGGGTAATGTCCCAGTGAGAATTGGAATCTGCCTGTAAAGCAATGTCCTTTTTTCCTTGAAAAGGTGGGTTTTTATATGCTGGTGATTCTTTGCTCAAGGAAGAAATGCTCCTGGAAGGGACAGCAGTGCCTGGAGGTGCTCTGGGTGCAGCCTTTGGAGGAGCAAAGACAGTGTGAGTGTGGAGATGGAAACCTGGCTGTATCTCCAGGCTCTTGATTTTCTGTGGATTAAGCTGCAGAGCAGGGGGTGAAGGTGCTGCTGCAGTGCTTACTTTAAAAAGGGGAGAGATTTGCAGTGTCATTCCCTTTCTCTCTTGGCAGGAATTCTCCCTGGAGAGGGCGGGAGACCTTCTGTTTTGAAATCTAAGTGCGGGGTTTTATTTTGCTCTGGGAGATGTACAGAGGTGTTAAAGGCAGCTGTGAAAAGATCCCCCGAAAAGCCCAGCTGAGCAAACCCCAATTCCCTCTCAGAAGGGTGAGGAAGGGTTGGGCTGGTTCCCCAGGAGCAGCAGGAAGAGGGATGGATGCTGTTTCACCTCTGTGTCCTCTCCAGCCCTCGATAAAACGCGGCTGCTGGCAGTCGCCTCTCAGATTTGGAAGGCTTTGCCGCGCCAGCTTGGTCACTAAGAAATCCCTCCTGCTCTGAGCATCTGCTGAGAGAAAATGGAATGGAAAAAAAAAAAAGTGAAAACGTGTGTGGAGCTGATTCATCAGTGCAAAGGTAGAGCTGGTGCTTGGCGTGTTCCCAGCGCCGTGAGCTCCCGGTCTCCGCAGAGCTCCAGCCCTTGGTTCCCAGCCAGGCCGGGAGCCGTGGCGGGAGGCAGGTTGGTCTCTGCCCGCGCTAGAGGGAGACAATAGCTAATGGATACAGGGATGCTATTCTTGGAAAAAGCCCAAAGTGGGATGTTCAGCTGCTGGCAACGGATTTTTATTATTATTATTTATTTTTTTAGAGGTGACTTGCACCAGGAGAATCTGCGCCGTAACCCGAGCGATGCGGTGCCGCGCGCTTCCCGATCGAGCCTTCTTCCTGTACAAAACTGGCTCCTCTGGCTTTCTGTTCGTTACCAACCCCTTCAAAATGGAAATGAGAAGTGCAGGGGAAGGCTCTGAGCTGTCTGGCTGCTCTCACTGAAGTTGTGCTGCCTCTTCTGCGTCCCCCAGCACAACCCTCCCACCCTTTCCCGGCTGTATCCAGCAGACGGGAGCAGCAGGTTGTTTATCCAGTGGCTGCCGTTGGGTTTTCTCAGGCAGTGACTCACCCAGCTATTTATTATTGTGATCAAAAAAAGAAAGCTCGTGCAACTTCATTTCAAGGCCAAATAATTCAAGGGATTTTACCAAAAAATCCCCTTTGCAAGGACAGAGCTGTGTGTTCTCCCTGGGGCTCTTGGGGGTCCCCGTGTCCCCCCATGTCCCCTTTGTTCCATGTGACCTTGGCTTTTTGCACTCTCAGCGATGTTTGCAGTCAGCTGTGCGTTTCCTTGAATCACTTGGTGGTCACTGAGGATCTTGTCAGGCTGATTTTGGCAAGGCTCTGCCTTTTGCCTTGGACTTGGGGGGCTCTTGTGCAGATCCTGGTGGAAGCTGTGAAGGGGAACAGCTGCTGGAAGTTCCTTATGGAACATCCAGAAGGTGAGAGACACCATGTTTCTGGCAGACCTCAAGGTTAAACATCATCTTCAAGCAAACTCTTCTCTGTGGGGCCAGTCTGTGCTTGTGCCCTGGCTGGAGAGCAAAGGTCTTGGGAAGAAAGTCTCTGGTGATGCTATGGGATGAGAAGTCTTCAAAAGTTTTAAAAGAAAATGGAGAAAACTACTGCTTTTCCAGCATTCAAATTTTCTTTCACCTCCTTTTGGGAGATGTAACTTGCTCTGACAAATCCCTGTGGATCCCCTGTCAGCCCTGGCTGGGCAGTGGCTGTGGGGGAGCAATGGGCAAGGGTTGCTCCTTGGGAAGAGGTTTAACCAAGTGTCTTTATGGGGCATATTTTCTCTCCCAAACTTGCTGAAAGTAAGGCTGGAGTAGCTCCTGAAGGCACAAATGATGCTGGTTTTTGCTGAGAGTTTTGGCTGTCACAGGGGCAGGATTAGAGTCAGAGAGGAGGACTTAGCTGGTCAGACCTTCATCTGGATGTTGTCCTCTGTGAGACTCAAAGCAAACAAGTCAGTAAAAGCCTTGTGGAGTTTCCCAAGTTTATGTGAGAGGCCAGAAGAGTACAGGGACAATCCATGGGAATGCCAAGACTTGCTTGGGTGATCAGTGGGGGAGGTTGCCTGTGGTGTGGCCTCTTCCAAAACCCACCTCTCCTCCTTCATTCCCTGAACCAAGTGCCTGTCACCAAACCAGTGACAAAACTTTGGTGAGGGGTTGGTACCACAGGCATCCCTGGTCTTGGCAGTTGGGAAAAGAATCATGCCAGCCTGATGGAGTGGTTTGTTTTGCCTTTTTTTTTTTTTTTCCTTCCCCCAAACCCCTCTGTCTCCTCAACAGCCATGAACATTTTCCTCTCTGAGCCCACCTCCATCCTTCACGGAGAGGAGGGATGATCTGCTGCTGTGTGTCCACGCTGGTGTGCAGCACTGGGACACTTCACCTCTGCTTCAGCAGGTGTCCAAGAGAAACCATGGTCCTCCCAGGGTGCATCGAGTGTGGTGTGACACAGGTCTGTACGAAAGACCGGTTCGATTTCTACGTTTTAAATTTCCAGGTTTCTGTTTCTCCAAGTATGTGTCTGGGAGGGTTGCTGAGGTTGCTGCTGCTGGAAGTGACCCTGCTTTGATCTCCCCTGTGTTTGGGATGGGGGCAGGTTGTGCTTTCGGCCTGTGCATCCCCAGCACAACCTGCACGTGGCTCCTCGGTGGCTGTTTGCAGCTTCCTGCGGGGACGCTTCTATTTTTGGAGCGGTTGCACCTAAAAATACATCTTCAGGCTCCTGGGAAAGCTGGCTCTGCATCACTGAGGAACTAATTAAACTGGGGGAAACGCAGGCCCTCGAGCAGGGCTTGTTCCATGTCACTGAAAATGGTTTTTAGGTTGTTTTTTTTTCTCTTTCTTTTTGCAGTGATCCACGTTCTTCTTGCACCCCGTGGGCAAGGACTGGACATTTACCCTTACTTTGAGGGAAGGGCAGGCTGACATCTCAGGAACTTGGGCATTAATGCCTGGTTTTGTGCAGCTGTGTCCCCCCCAAACCCCAAAGTTCAGCCTCAGCCTCACTGTGACCATCACAAGGCCCCCTTGCCACACCCCCCTCGATGGACAAGGGATGGGGACTGGGCAAACAGCTTGGGCTAAATAAATTTCATCCTATTCCTTTCTAGAGATTTAGGGTTAATATCCAACTCAGATGTGCCAAGTGGTGTCCCAGTGGGCTTTGGATCTCCAGCCTGGCTGTCAGCAATTCTTCATATTAACAAAACTGCTGTCAGATGTGGCCACGGGTCCTGTTTGTGCTGCTGTGGGACTGAAAGCCACGAGGTGGATGGATGCCCAGGAAAATTCATGGGCTTTTACCCTTGTGGTGTTCTCACAGGACCTCTTTGGGTAAAAACACCCATCACCACCTCAACCAGCCTTAAAGCACAGAGAAGAAAGACCCTGAGCCCATTTCAGAGCTCATATTCAGAGCCAACGTGTTTCTGCAGCACATTAATGCTGCCTGGGGCCATTCCTTGAAGACCTGATCTCTTGCTTAAGCAAATAGGCTTGTCCTAATCCAACCCTATTGAAAACAACCTGAGCTGCATCAGGCTTGGGATATAATTCTTTAAAATCAATAAATATTTCAGGAACAGAGGGAGTGGGTCTGTATCAGCAATGCTGGTCCTGGCTGGTCATTATTAATTTAATGGATGCAGTTGTGAATTGGCTGAGGAAGCACAACAGCCCAAATTTTAAGCGCTGCTTCCCCCCGCCCCCACATAGCTGAGATGTTTTGCTGGATCCTCAGCAAGTCCAAATGAGATGCCCAGGCTTCACCCAAGTGTTAAATATGGCAAAAAATAGCTGTTTTTGCAAATGTCTCATTCTGTGTCCTCGGTCCCTGCTTTTATAAAGCTGTGTACAGCAGGAGTTTGATTTTCAAACAGTCAGTTGTCCTTTCTAGGATGTCTGTGCTAAATATCCAGCTTCTGGGCTCCTGTGATGGGGTGACAGTCTTGGATTAAGGAGGCTCTGCAACCTGCTGGCTGCACTGACAGCAGTGGGATCTGTCCAGCGAGGCATTTCCTTGCCTTCAGCATCATGTTTACCCAGCTGAAATAAGGAGAAACTGATACCTCTCTCCTTTCAAAGTGCTTTAGAAACTTGATGAGGAAAACCAGTAAGAGCAACCTGTTGTTGGTTTGGGGGGAGGGAACCCATCTCCTTTCTTTAGTAAGTGTTTGCAGGGAAAAAGCCTGAAAATGGGACTCTCAGAGAACAGAAACTTTTAAATATCATAGAATTACAACATGGATTGGGTTGGAAGGGCAGCCTGGTCTAGTGGAAGGTGTCCCTGTCCATGACAGGGGTTTGGAACTGGATGATCTTTAAGGTCCCTTCCAACCCAAACCATTCCATGATCCTATGAGTGCTAGTTCCTAATTTGCAGTTAATTTTGCCTGGTGATGCCAAAATCCAAGCACCATTTTTTTTTCTCTCACCTTTTGCTCAAAATCCATGTTACAGGCTCATCTTTTATTAACTAAATCCACATTTCAGCATTAGCCTTTGCTGTTCTCTTGGTTCTCCAGGCTCTGTAGCCAGCAATACTGTGCTGTAACAGCAACCAGCATTAACACAAGGGCTACTCTTAATTACAGGAGCTGCTGTTTATCTCCCCAGCCCTGTTTGCTGCTGACAAAAGCTCGCTCAGGAAGGGGGTCTCTTGTTAATAAGCTGCGTGTGCGCCCCAGCAGTGAGATATTGATGTATTTTTAATAAACACTCTCCTTTAAAGGGCCACATGTATTCTGGGCTAATCCTCTCATTACAAGATCGCAGGGTGGCTCGCGAGGCCGGCCTGGCAAAGCTGGGTTTCATATTCATCTCTGCTGCGTTAGATCTCGTACTTCCTGAAGGGGAGAGATGATGAGGGTAATAAAGGCTCGCTGTGCTAATTATTGTCATCCTTGAAGTTTAGAGGATGGAGGTGCAGCGCCTCAATTAAGGAAAACGGGGAGCGATAACCCCATAATAGAAAAACCTTCTGTTAATCAGTCCCTCTGGAAAGGGGAGGCTCCACTGGTATTTATCCCTGTCCATCTTTCGTTAGGGTTCAATAACAGGGAGAGAAATGGGGATTAAGTGTTGGGGGCAAGCTGCAACAGTGGGAGAGGGGTGATGGCAGCAAAGACTTGTCCTTGGCAGAAACCCTTCCAGCGAGGGCATCACTCTGTGTCGGGGCGGATGCAGCAGGGAGGACATGGGGCCACATCCTAAGCTGGAGCAAACCTGGAATTAGTGGGATGGAAAGGCACGTTAAACCCTCCTGTCTGCTGTTTACCTTGCTCTCTCCCACCTGGGTCGAATGGACTTTAGTTCTGTTAAAATCCGACTAAAATATTCCGTTACCATTTGCTCAGCGGCCGCATAACAACGGCTCTGTGTACACTGCGAGCGAGGGGCATCTCAGGAAAGGCTGAGATTAAAGCAGCTAAGCTTACATAGACCAGCAACCACACAGGCTTTGAACCGCTGCATCCTGATTTTACTCCATGTTCTCCACTCACTTAAATGTTTTTCCTGCTTTCATCATTTTTCTCCCATGAAAAAAACCTGCTTCTTTTATGTGAAACCTCCGAGTCTTTTCTTGTTACCGCTGACTTGGGAGAACGAGGCATCCTGGAGGTAGGAAGACTTTTAAATCGGGTTGGTACTTGGTGGAGTAAAACGTTCCTGACTCTGTGCATGTGGTTTTCCTTTCTGTGGTGGCTCTGGATGAATCCCACATCAGCACCACGACTGCACAGTTTCTTATCTCTGTCTCCCCTGAGCTAGAGTGTGGACACTTAACCAAGAGCACTTTAATTAATATCCTGAAATATTTACACATTGCACAGAGCAATGGTATAGGGTCTGGGGGGTGTGTGCCACCAGTTCTATGCGGGTTTGATGGTTCCAATCTCTTCCTACCTGGCTTTAAGCTTCTTGGCTGCCAGATGTGGGAGCAAGTGGTGAAGGCAGCCGTGGCTTTGCAGGAGTTTTCTGCCTGCAGGGTCAGGTCTGCTCTCAGTGGCTTGGAGCTGCAAGGTGAGACAAACATCAGCCTGGTGATCTGAAACAGCCTGGAAGGGAATCTGGGGAGATGTGAGTTGTCCCTCACCACTCTCCAGAGGTGGGTGATGCTCCCTCTGGCCTTTTCCAGTTGTTTTAATGATGAGGGTAGAGATTTTCCTCATCATCAGCTGGAGATACATTGTACCCAGGGGATGCTACAGCACCTGCCTCCACAGAGCTTATTTTGGGGGGCTGGGACATGCTGCCACTCACGAGTAGGGTGGTCCCCCTCATCCTCTCAGCTTGGGATGCTGTTGTGGGGGAAACCTTGGGCTGGAAAACCATGTTTGGGGGTGGCTGTTGATGTGGTCTGTGCGTGCACCCAAAGGGGATGCTGCTGGGTGTTGGTGATGCTCTGAGAGCTCTCACTCCATCGCTGCTGCATCTGGGGGGGGCCAGCACAAATCCTTTGTGGCTGCAGGGGTGGGATTTTGGCTGCTCTCTAGGGTGTTTTTTTCATTCCTCTCACAGTCAAGGAGGGAGCCTGCAGGGGAAGGATTGCCTCCTGTTCTTTTCTGGGGACGCTTAGCACTGGAGGAGGAGGTGGCAATGGAAATGACTCATCTGTCTAGCAGGTCCCTTCTCCCCTTCAGCGCTGCTCCCACGCGGGAAGGTGGTGGTTCTCCTCCTCCCTCCCTCCCTCATCAGGGGAAACAATAAGGCTGTCGTGGCCTGTTCCCTCTGGCAGCAGGAAGCCCTTGTTTGTTTTCAGAGAAGCCTTCAGGTTGGAACCCTTCACTGGGGGCACTGTGGCCTTTCAGTGCCATCACACACCTCCCAGCCCTGGGAGGTTTGTGCTTTTGTGCTTCACCTGAGGGAAAATAAAAGGGTTTTTTGGGCAAGGTGAGAAACAGTGCCCTGCAACCCCCTTGTCCCTCTCCAGCAGCCCAGGGGCTGGGCAGGCTGTAGTGATGCTCTCCCAGCTGCTGGAGATCTGCAGCACAGGATGTCCTGAGCCACATGTGCTTTCCACGTATTTCATAACCATCCATGGGCTTATCCAGTCCCCCCTGGAGCTCACTTAACTGCGGCGTGTCCCGAGGCAGAGAGATCCACTGATTTAACACACACACTCACAGGGATCCATCTTTAAATCCTGCTGGCCCTGTGTTTGCAACCCCCAAACGTGAGCAAAGCCCCTAAAGCCTGCAAGATTTGTTCCAGGAATTCCTGGCGTGTTTCCCCAGCTCCTGGGAACTGATTTCATATTTTGTACAAATGTTTCCCCGGTTCCCGTGAGCAGAAGGCGAGCGAGCGGCTCATGCAGCAGCTGTTGGTGTCACAGCTCATTTTAGCCCCAAATTTGGCAGCTCTAAGCCAATGAGCAGAGCCTGCCCAAAGGTTTCAGCTGCACCATCCCTCCCAGCAGCAGGGTTTGATTTTTCCTTGGGTTCAGGCACCAGAATGTGTCCGGGAGCTGGAAGCAGGTTGTCCTTTGCAGATACCAAGAAATCATCCTTGGCATCTCCTCAGGGCTCACGTGTGCTGCTCCAGTGAGGTGTCCCAGTGATTACAGGTGCTGGGTGAAGCAGCTTTGGATGCTTTTCATAAGCTATTGAGAGCCTTCCAAAGGTCCACGTGTGGGAAGAGATGCAATGGGATGGGCGATGCCACAGCTGGTCCAGTGATGCTTGGCTTTGGGAGAAGCTGAGCCTGTTTCTTCATGTTCCTCCACATCTTTAGGACAGGTGGTTTTCCCACAAGGGTTTTGGGTAAAGAAGTGTCTCTGAGCTTGGAGGAGTGTGGGAGAGGGCAAGGGCTAGAGAAGGAGGCTTGTGGCAGTGTCAGGTGGTGCAATTGTCTGGTTTGGACTCAGGGAAGGGGAGTAAGGGGGTCTTTCCTTCAAATGCTGACTGGCAGTGGTTTTCCTTGTCCCCATCCTGGAATTTGGTAGCACGTTGTGCTTGGTGCCTGGCTGTGACCCATGGCAGATGTGCCCTGTGTGAGACAGGAGGGGTGTGGTGGTCTCTGTGGCGGGACTGGGGCTACAAGGTGGCTTGATGGAAACTTGAGCCCCACTCAACTCCAGTGATGTCCAGTGCCTTCTCGCTCAGGGTACTGTGAGAGGCTTTTGTTTTCCTTTGATTTTCTCGGGAACTTCTTTGGTGTGACCCCAGCTCCACATGAATATAATATTTCTACCCCCAGTGATGGCCTCTCTCCTTCAGCTTAGCCCCAGAATTCAAGACACAAGCTGGTGCCTCCCACTTTGTCCTCCCCACCTTGTTTTCAGAGGGGTCCTGCAGATGCTACTGAGGCCTCCTGGGGCTCTGCTTGGGATGGGCAGGAGCTGATGAGTCTGTGGCAGTTTTGTGGGGCCAGGGGATTGTGTTGGGAGTGTGGGGCTTGGTCCTACTGCTGTGTGGTGTGCCCAGAGGGGCTGGAGCAATGTCTAGAGCGGAGGTCTGCTTTTGTACATCAAGGTGACTGATGCCAGGGACATCCAGTCTTCCTCCTCCTCTCCTTCCTTCTCTTCCTTGTCCTCCTGCAACGTGGAGGTGCCTTCTCCCACCTTCAGGCCCCTGCTCCCATGCAGGACACTGGTGAGAGCAGATGTTTTATCAGCAGGACCAATCCCACTTTCATGTGTGGAATGGGCTGTGCTGGTACCAACACCCTCCTGGAAAGTTGCTCCAAATCCAGGGTCCTCAATGACAACTGGGTTTCCTGGCCAGTGCCAGCAATGGCTCAAGGCCTACAGGAGTCAGTGTCTGCCAATGCCTTGGCAGCATCCAGGCTGCTTTTTAGCTCCAGGAAGATGTGACCTTGCCAGAGGTTTGGGATTAAAGAGAAACTCCCACCCATCCACACGTGGAGGAGCCTCACCAACACCATGGGAGCACGAGCCACAGTGATCTTCCTGCATCCACCCATCCACCCATCTATCCATCCATCCATCCATGTGCTTGCAGCTCTTCCTCCAGCCCCAGTACCCTCTGGCCTTTTGGCTCTGCTGTGCCGATATTAATCTCTAGATTATTTTTTTTTTTGAGGGGGGGACTATTTATGAAGTGTAGCTCGAACTAAAAAGCCTATTGTGGCAAATAGTAGGCTTCTTGTGTGGCATCCCTGAATAGGAGGGGTGTTATCCCGTCCCCATGACAACGAGCATTTGAATTAAGAGCCGTCTACTCGGAACAATTTGCCGTCACATGGTTCGGAGGAAACACTTTGAAACCCTTGTAGTCTTTTCAATAGGCTTGATTGTTGGCGTCTCCCAAACTTAATCATTAACAGGGCTCTGCAACAGATAATTACTGTGCTTTGCATTTTTCTGCCCCCGCACGTGACCGGCGCAATCCCGGGACGCGGCTCCTTCTCCTCTCGGAGGAGGCGGATGAGGGAAGTGGGTGACGGATTTTGGCCGCCCCGAAAAATTTGGGCAGCGGCCCCACGCGCCGAGGGATGGATGGTTTGCAAGGGGAGAGGCTGAGCCCTGCTCGGAGGCGATCTCTGTGGAATGTGTGGGACTTTTTCATTCCCGGGAAACACCCAACCCCCCCCGGCCACGTTTCCTCGACGGCGCGGGAGCCACAGACGAGGGGTTTGAAGTAGATCCTGATATTTTGCCTGATTGTAGGGCTTGGTGGAGGACAGCCGGGTGCTGACTGCGCTACTTAATGCCTGGAAAAGCAATGAGATCAATAAGAGAAATATAAATTTATTATATAAATTTGTTACATAAGAAAACGAAATAACTTTCTTTTGTTTGGTTTGGGTTTTATTTATTTATTTATTTATTTATTTATTTATTTATTTTTATTTTATTTTTGTGGTTTTTTTTTTTTTTCGTTTTTGTTTTTTTTTTTTTTTTTTTTTTTTTTTGGTTTTGGTTTTGGGGTTTTTTTGTTTGGTTTTTGTTGTTGTTGTTGTTGTTGGTTTGGTTCGATTCGTCGGTTAGTTGGTGGGGTTTTTTTTTGTTTTGTTTTTTTTTTTCGCTGATGAGTTTTTTCATCCAGGCGAGGAGAGGAGTCACGTTACATCCCACGGCAGGACCCACCTGCGGGATGCTCCCAGGAGGACCCAATGTTCCTGGGCGCAGCGCTCTTCCCCCGGCCGTGGTGTCCTGGTGGGAGCACCAGCGTGGCTCTGGCTCGGCCGTCGGGCTCTGCCGGCAGGCGGGAAGCAGCCGGCTGGGATGGAGGTGCCCCCTTGTCCTGAATTAATACGATTTGCATTGTGCAGGAGCAGGTGGCAACGGCCTCATTTGCAATTTCCGTGCCTGCCACATGTCCTTTCAGTGGCAAGTTTTAACAGGGGGTTAGTATAGATGGGGCTTGGCCGGCAGGGCAAAAAGAGACAGTCTTGAAAGAGCCTCTACACCTTCAAAATGTTCTTGGGTGGATAAAACACCCCCATTCACATCCCTCCTTGGCCAAGGCAAGTGAAGCAGCCTGGGCTCAGCGGGTCAATAATGCAATTTGCACCCTCATGCACAGCCATCCATCAAGTGACATGATTACATCTCCACTGGTTCCAGGGTATAATGTAAATTATGTCACAGTGATGGAAGTGTTGGAGGATTCATTTCTTCTGCCTTTGGAAATAAATACCTTGCTCCTCCCCTCGTTTATGGGGAGTCAGGGGTGGCATTATCCCATGCCAATAGTGTTTTTGGTTAATGTTGCTGTTTGATTAAGGAATATTTGTGGCTTATTTTACCTTTAGAGGGGAAACCCTGATGATTTTTCAGCTGGGTGTGTGGAGGCAGTGCTGGGGTGTGTGTCACTAGGGGTGGGCATCCTGCTCTGTCCAGCTGTCCCTGCCTGAAACTGCCACAAGATTTCCCTGAATAATCATAGAATTATAAAACAGTTTGGTTGGAAGGCACCTTTAAAGGCCAGTTAGTCCAATCCCCCCTGCCATGGGCAGGGACACCTTCCACTATCCCAGGTTACTCCAAGCCCCATCCAACTTGGCCTGGAACACTTCCAGGGATGGGGCAGCCACAGCTTCTCTGGGCAACCTCTGATCTTCCTCAACATGTAATCTTCTCCCAGTCTTTCCCTGGGAAGGTTTCAATACTACAAGCTGATGCTAAATTCGTGTTGCCCCTTTTTGGCCCACGTGTGATGTTACTGGGTGTTGCAGGGAGGTGGTGACATCCCAAGGGGAACAGCCCTGTCCCCATGGGTTATTAGAGGGTGGAGAGGGCAGCAGGCATTGGATGCAACTGCATTTGTTTTGGGGGTGGAGGCTGTTCTCCTTATCCTGGAGGAGCTGGGCAGTGAGCAGCATCTCGGGGAGAGGCAGCTGCACATCAGAGCTGGCTCCCAGCGTGACACTGAGCCGCTTGGAAACCTTCCCGGAGCTTGGAGGAAGGCATGGACTGAATTTCAACCTCAGGGTTGGGGGAAGGGGCTCCAAACCGTGTGGCAAAAGATGTGGGGATGGGATGCTGGTGGCTTCTTTTGGATGAACAGGTTGGGGTCTCCGTGCCCCTTGCCTGGCTGGGAAAAAGGGGTGGTCCTGGGATGATCCTGCTGGTACCCAGAGAGGGGTCCTGTGTGCAGCCAATGCTCCCACTCTCTCCTGGAGATGCATCCTCATGCCTCTGTCTCTTCCATCCCTCCTCATGGGGAGGAGAGCACCCAGATGAGCCAACTCCTCCTCTTCCTCTGCATGGGCTCTGCAAAGCAGGGTTTACTCTGTCATCCGGGTTTCAGGAGCGTTGGTGTCCCGGGGGCAGCAGTGTGGATCCAGCATTGGGCTCAGCAGCCACAGGACGGAGTTTTTGGCACAGGTTCAGCTGGTACCTGAGCCTGTAGCCCTTGACTGATATCTTTGAGAGCCTCACCTCACCCAGTAGCATCTCACTTCCCCCTCAACTCCATTGCTGGAACATTTCCCCTTCCCTCTTCCCAGCTGATGAGCTCCGGAATCTCATTTCTTAATAACCCTCATTAAGCCACCCAAAGGTCGCATTTGCCAGATGCAGCTCTGGGAGCTGCTCCCCTTTCCTCTCTTGGGTAGGAACCATCCTTGCAGCCTTGCAGGAATCTAAAAGGGCCAGAGGTATTCGCAGCCACAACCCTCACGAGGGCTGAGATGAACGGGTCCAGGCACCATGAGGCAATTAGGAAGAAATGGTGGAATGAGCTGGAGCAGCCATGGCAGATGGATAAGGCTGGGGGTTAACATGGCTTAATTTTCCAGCCAGAACTTGCAAATGAGAGGGCAAAGGAACAGAGACTGTGTGTTTCCTGGTAGCATAAGGGTGTGGGGATTCAGTGCATCTTGCTTGTGCAAACCTGCACATGGGATATTGTGGTGGCTGGGGAGTGGAGCAAGAGCAGCTCCTGGCTCTGGGGTAGGGGTAGATGGGGAATTTGTGCACACCAGAGTGTGGGGCAGCGATTTATGGCACTGTCAGGAATGCTGCTGCCACAGTTCTCCTTTGGGACTGAGTTCTTCTGCACCCACAGAGGTTGGGTTTGTACCCACACAGACCTTTTGTCTCACCCAGCACTTCCATCCTGGGTGAACTTCAACCTTTCTGTGGGTCCAGTCCTAAATACCCAAGGAGGGAACAGCAATGGGTTTGATGCCAAGCATGCAGGAGTGCTCCCCAGAGCAGCATTTTGGAGTGAGAAGGGTCAGAGGTGGTCTCTTACACCTCCCCAGAGCAATGTGTGGGGCTGGAGGGAGGATGCTCAAGACCAGTGGGAGAAGGCAGGGTTGCAAATCCTTCCAGGACTGGGGGGGGTGGAGATGGTTTGGAGGGCAGAGGGGCCAAACCCTTCTCTCTGAGTCTGTCTCCATGTGGAAAGTGTCTCCTCTGCTGCCTTGGGCTCTCCAGCATGGATGTGCTCTCCAGCATGGATGTGCTCTCCA
>NW_020884946.1:1304369-1350321 GCF_003945725.1 Corapipo altera | reverse complement strand
CAGCATGGATGTGCTCTCCAGCATGGATGTGCTCTCCAGCATGGATGGGCTCTCCAGCGTGGATGGGCTCTCCAGCATGGATGTGCTCGCGTGCCACGGCAGCGGGAGCACGGGAGGCCTCCGGCAGCCCGGCCTCCGGCCAGGCGGCTGCGATGCAATTAAAGGCTTTTGCCAGTGAGAGGCTTAATTAACTCTGGCTTTCTAGGGTTACACCCACACATGTGTGTGTTCTGCAGCCAGATCTTTCTGTTGGATTAGCTGGAGGTTTAGCCCCGGCTGCAAGAAATTCCTTGTGGGACCTGCTTGGGTTGTGGCACCGTTTGGCTTGGCTGGTGGATCTGGGCTGGTTGGGGAGACACAAACACTGTGAATGAAGCTATTCCATGAAAAGAAGGTGAATGCAATGGGATGGAGTATTTTAGAGCCTTGAAAACCATAAGCCACCAGTGATGGTGATCCCACCACCCTCTGGACAACCTGGACCTGTGCTGTAGTGAAGGACAGTCTGTGTCTGGCCCTCTTTCACCCTTAGTCCTTCTATTCTTTAGATACTCAACCCCTGTACTTCTCAGGGTGTTTGAAGGTGTATAGTGGAAGGGAGTGGATTTTGGGTGGGCTGTGGCAGCATAACAGGATAAAACTGGTAGAAAGACTAAGGGTGATTAATCACATTTCCTTAGCTTTCTCTTCCAAGGCACTAACAAGACTTTTCCTTGCCCATCCTGTTCTCTGTGCTGGTTGGGAGACCACCTGTAGGAAGACTTTAGCCTCCTCAGTCTGAGCCAATTTTGAATTCTTAAGGCCACAAAGCTGCTCCTGAAAACACAGATCTCTTGCTTTCATGGCACCCAATAGTTTTAACAGGCTCAGTTGAAAACAAACCCACTTTTTCTCCTTCAGCTGTTGTTTTGTGGCAGTGTGGGATTGGTTTTTTTAGGGTTGAAACAGATATCCTTGGGAAGAGCTGTAACCCAGTGACCTGGAGGGGATGCAGCTAACATCCATGAAGCACCCTGCTGCTGGTGGCTGAGGGAAGGAGTTAACCAGGGTCAGCAGCCTGTTATTTTTCCCCCTCCTGCAGCTGATAAGGAAAAAGGAAGTGGATATTTGTGTCCCTGCAACAGCCCTGTTAAATAGGAAAATAACAAATGGAAAAATAACACACTTCCAAAGGTACCCCTCTTTCCTGAACCTACAAAATAACCACTTGGGCTGCCTCTCCTGCCACGCAAGAGCAAGGGTTGCTCGTCTGATTTGTAGGGATATGCCTTTTTCCTGGTGAACAGGCTCACCATGTGCTCTGGGAACACCTTGGCCCCATCCAACCTGGCCTTGAACACTTCCAGGGATGGGGCAGCCACAGCTTCTCTGGGCAACCTGTGCCAGGGCCTCACCACCCTCAAGCGGAAGAATTATTTCCTGATATCTCATTTAAACCTACTCTCTTTCAGTTTGAAGCCTTTCCCCCTTCTCCTGTCCTATTTACATGCTCTTCTAAACAGTTTCTCTCCAAGACACTCTTGCAGGTGCCTCTAGACTTGTGGGGCCACCAACCACCAGAGGAGTAGCTCCCCTGGGTACCTGCATTTAAATCTCCATGTTTGGCTCATGCCATTGATAGAGATGAATCCTGGACGGGCTCACTGACCCATTTTGCACCTTTATCTCAGGACAAGCTGAGCTGTGTCCTGCCAGCACCCTTTTCTTGCAGGTCAGGCATGGCCTTGGTGGCCAACACTGGTGCAGAAATCCACCTTGGATGAGGTCAGTCCCACCTGGGGGACTGCAGGGAGGGCTCTGGATTCATGGATAGGAGATTGCTGAGATTCACAGAGTCATGGAATTATTAAGGTTGGAAAAGACCTTTAAGATCATTGAGTCCAACCATTAACTCAGCACTGCC
This sequence comes from Corapipo altera, assembly GCF_003945725.1. Taxonomy (NCBI): domain Eukaryota; kingdom Metazoa; phylum Chordata; class Aves; order Passeriformes; family Pipridae; genus Corapipo; species Corapipo altera. Next base: position 1,348,418 of record NW_020884946.1, on the reverse strand, counting down.
AACCCCACCACTAAACCATATCCCAAAGTGCCACATCTATACATCTTTTAAATCCCTCCAGGAATGGTGACCTCACCACTGCCCTTGGCAGCCTGTTCCAGTGCTGGACAACCCTTTGGGTAAAGAAATTTTTCCTAATATCCAACATAATTTTTCTTAATATCCAACCTAAACCTGCCCTGGCTCAACTTGAGGCCGTTTCCCCTTGTCCTGTCCTGCCCGGGAGGCAGGATGCTAGAGAGGGTACTTGGGTGAGGGTCATTGGCACTGGGTGCCCAAATTTCTCTAAAGCAGACCCTGGGAGCCAGTCTGGGCCCTGCCCCTCTGTGCTCTGGCAAGAAACTGCTTGTGGATGCCTTCCTCAGGCAGCATGAGCCACCAGGGTTCTGTATCTAAAATTTGCAGCCGTGTGGAAAGGAGAAATGAAAGTTCCCTCTGATGCCGGCTCCAGGGGGGGTTGTTAGCGTCCTCCACGATTTATTCCAGCCGGCCACCTCGGCAATCTCATTATTATCTGCACGTAAGAGATAAATGAGCATTTTCACGTAGTCGAAGCAGGTATTGATTAAGGCCGGGAAGGGGCTGATCAATGAGGTGCTGTTTTCCCTGGCTGGATGTGCTCAGCTGGAACCCGCCCCAGGCCCTCGGGGACTTTGCCCATTATTAACACTCATATACACTCAGACAATAAGGGCCCATTATATTATCTTAATGCGAGGCCAATCTGGGAATTAACCGGGATATTTGGGAGCACCTTAGCTGCTCCTGCTCCTGAGTTTCCTCTCCTAATCTCCCCCAGGCAACCAGGATCTCCCGCAGGTCCCGGCGCTGGATAATGTGCCTAAGCTGGTTACAGTGAATTTGCATGAATAAACAGGCAATTCTGCTCGGGCTGAATGCAACTTCATTAAGGCCCAGCGGTAATTTGAGCTCGCTTATTGCCTGTCCTTTGAACCCTAAAAAGGGAGGTTTTGAGCAACAATTGACTTTGTGTCTGGGGTCATGGGGGCTGCTCCATCTCGCAGGCAGAATTTGCCTCTCCAGAAATGTCTTTTCCTCTTTGCTTTCCGCCACAATCGCTCTGTTAAGGTGAATAATTGTCGTGGAATGTTTCATTTGTGGAAAAAGGTTAACTTTGCTCACGGATAACAAAGTGCTGGCTGGCTGTGGAGTGGCACGACATGAATTACTGGTGGTTCTTTGCCTCAGAGCTCAGCACAAGGGGTCTGCCCAACAAAATCCATGCCTGGAAATCAAATTGAGCTGGTGCTGTGGGCAAGATGGTCAGATCAGGGTAGTGGTGGGGATAGGGATGCAGGAGGTGGAAATGGGCCAGGGAGCATTGGGAGGCAGAGCATGAGCATCCATGCCTGGGTGGGAGGTGAAGGGGAGCAAGGAGGACAGGGATGCGCCTGGAAAAGCTTTCCCACGTTGCGTTATGCAGTCATGAAAACGAGCTGTGCAACCACAAAAAATGAGAGTCGTTTTGGGAAGTGAGAGAGGAGGGGCAGGGCGGGTATTCCCGAGGGACGGAGGGCACAGTGGGCAGGGTGAGCTCAGGGACACTGGGGACAAATCCAGCTCCCTGCAGAACTGCAAGCAGAGGGTGGGTGGCTCTTGGTTGCAGCATCAGCCAAGCACCACTTTGCTCTTCCCATGCAGCCCAACAGCAGGGGCTGCATGTTCCCTGGATTAATTAGCTGTCATGGATTTGTGGGCTTTGCTTGACCGACGTGTTCCCAGCCATGTCAGGGCTGCCAGCTCGGGGTGGGGCCCTGCTCAGAGCTGTGTGATGCATTTGTGTTGTGGACCCACCCTGTGACCAAACAGGGACATCCACATGGGGTGGGCAAAGCACAGGTCAGGGTCAGGGGTAACGTTGGGATCAGGAGAGATGTCAGTGATTTACCTGGATGTGAGAAGCATTAGATAAACAAAGCAATAAATACTGCCTGCTTTGGGAATCTTAGCAAGGGCTCATTCCTTCAGCAGAAAATTTACTACTCTGTGAACAAACTGGCCTGGCAATGGTGGCTTTCAGCCTCACACCCAGCCCTGCAAACCTCCAGCCAAGGAGGTGCCTCCGCGCAATGTCTGGGCAGTGTCCTGGCTCAGCAAGGGCAGAAACACCTATTGAAACTCCAGATGAAGCTCAGTCACTTAAGGAAAAGGCTCTTTTTGTTAACTCCCAGGCTCTTGGGTACATGTTCTTACATCTACCATATATATTAGTAGCACTTTTGGGCAAGTTACTGCATTTAAGAGCCTTGTTTTGGGGGTGACTCTTAGACCCAACCACATCCCATTTTGACCAGGCACTGGTGAGATGTCCATGAGGTCATTCCCAGGAGGGGATTGTCTGTGCTTTCTCTGCTTCTGAGCCAGCTCTGGCCAAATAGCTGTCAGGAGCTGTGGGACCCACAGAAAAATCCTGAGCTATGAGGTGAAACTCAGGTTTGTGGTTAAACAACCACAAGATGCTGCACAGGGTAAGGGGGGAGAATAAATGTCCTTCTCCCCTTTAGTCCATCAACCCTACATCAGTGTTTACACAAGTGCTGGCACTTGTGTAGTGCCAGCACTGAAATCAGGCATCCTTCAGTCTGGCACAAGCAGGATCAGGATTTTGGCCCAAATCAGGGAAAAACTAGAGGGATTTTTAAGCCAGGATCTTGTGAGGGTCTGTCCTTGCAGTGGAAGCTGCTTTACCAGTTGGTTTGCACATCTGTAGGGTTTGACTGAGCAGAGAAGAAAGGCTGGAGTTTGTCCTCCGTTGTCCTGAAGTGATCCTGATTGGCTTCAGTGCCATTTCAGTGGCTCCAGTGGTGTCCCCTGCCAGCAGGAGCATCAAGAGGGGAAAGACACGTTTGGGTTGGGGTTGGCCAGATGTTTTTTTGTTTTGGGGGTGCCCTGCAAAGACAGAGAGCAGGGGGGGAGGAGGAGGTTGATGGTAGGGCTGTGCAGGGAGCACAGCTCCCATCTGGCTGCCTTATCAAGCCCTGCACAGCCTCCCGTGTCACATTGGGATGTAAATCGCATTAATTGAATTCACTTTGGCTGCGCTTTTGGGAGCAGACAATGACTGAGTCAAAATCTCATTTACATACTGATAAGACACAGTTGAAAAATGATGCCTTCTAATGAATAAAATGTGTGTAACTGGTCCAGCTTGATATTAGCATTAAAGTGTTAATCACTTTGGCATACAAGTTTATAGTGCTGGGTAAATTTACCTTCAAAGGGTCCTGAAACAGAAATCTATGTTTCTGGACTGCCATAGCAACATATAGACATCTTCATTGTATTTCTTGGTCAGAAAGCAGGTGCCAGCTTCTAATTAAAGCCTAATTTGCAATTTGTGTCCTATTCAGTGTTTTCATGGGAACTCTGATGGCTGATACAGTGGTAAGCAATAACCAGCAGCAAGGCTTGAAAGAAGCAATGGAAATTCATCCTCCCCCGGGGCTGATGGGCTGAACCAGGAAAGGGAAAAGGCCAGGGACATATTGTGATGTGTGTCCCTTGTCCAGGAGGCTGCTCACAGTGAGGGAAGGTGGAACTCATTCCATAAGCCATCCTGACAAGGACGGCAGTTGTCCTGCTCCAGCCTCCTCGGGGCAGCTCTGGCCCTCCTTCTTTGAAGACAGATGGAAAAGGCTCCTTCCAAACTCCCAGTTAAAGGATCCAGATTAATGATGCTCATGAAGGTCTCTTGTTGCACATGTTCTCCAGCCTGCCTGCTGACCTGGAGCAGCTCACGCTTCCCAGTCTTCCCCCTGCCACCTATTCATCTCCTCTTTTTGCTTCTAATTACAGGCTTAGGAGCCCTTGACAGCGTTAATATCAAGGGTAATTAGCAGCAGCAGGTCTGTTGGTGCACGGACATGTGGTGGAAAGGTGTCCTGGTGGAGCTGGCTGCCCTGGGAGCAGTATTTTGTGGTACATGGAGCTGGAGGGCCAGCACCAATCTGTAGGACGTGTTGCTGCTGACAAAGTGATGCTGCTTTCCCAGGGCTGTGTTTACTTCTGCTGGCTGGGGGTTTGGAGAAGGGCCTGAGGGGAATGGGGCTCAGATCCCAGTGAAATCCAGTGCTGCTTCAGATTCCTTTCCGTACTGCAGCCTCAGGCACTGGCTGAGGAGCTGTGCCTTCCAAAAAGCTCCAGAGCCAGAGCCATGAGCCTTCCTGGAGCTATTTCCCAGCTGCAGAGGCTGAGTGCCTGCAAACCCTGGCTGTGCTGGACCCCAGCCCCACTCTTGCACCCACAAAAGTCCCTTGGTGTGCTTTGGCCACCCATCAGCTTGTTGTAGGGTTTGTTATTGATGATAATTGGTGTGGCAGCAGATTCAGGGCTCAGTGGTCACAGCAGGGTTTGCTGAAGGACTGTGGGGGTCTCTGCCTTGACAGTTGGCCTGTCTGGGTCTGGCAAATTGGAGACTCCAGGATGTGTTGCTGGTCTGGGTGTGCCAACATGCTGGGTGTCCCCCCCACTATCCTGGGATGGCTGGGGACAAGCCAACAGGGACACTGTGTTGTGTCTTTCAAGAGCAAACCACACACAGAAAGTCACGGATCCTGCCCCATCCATGGAGGTGTTCAGGGCCAGGCTGGAGGGGGCTTTGAGCAACTTGGTCTAGTGGAAGGTGTCCCTGCCTGTGGCAAGGGATTGGAATGAGATAGTGTTTAAGGACCCTTCCAACCCAAACCGTTCTCTGATCACACCAGCGCTGATGGAGAGGTAGGTCTGGGGGTCTGTGATCCAACCTGCTCCTGGAAATGGGATTTTGCTGGTTCATGTTGACTAGATGAGCCCTGAAACCCCCTGGAGAGAGAAATGCCACCCTGGGCCCCTGCTCCAAAGCTGCACCACCCTCAAGCAGAGAAGTTTTTCCATGACTCTCTGCTCCTTCCCACCTCAGCTCTGATTTTTAGCTGCAATAAATCAGCACAGCTCCACCAAAACCAATTTTACACCAGTCGATGCTCTGACTCCTGGTACTCAGCCTGTCTCTCCCCCTCCTGCTGAATTTATCCCCTCCACAGGGTAGGAGCTTGTTAAAGTCCTGTAATCCATTGTGGAATGTGCCTGTTTTTATAGGGAGGAGAAAAAAGCCAGTGGCTTAGCCCAGGCTTCACTGTGTGCTGCTCCCAGAGATGATGTTTCAAGTGCACCACACATGTAGCTATAAATGGGATAGCAAATACTGTTTCCTTCTGCCCTCAGCCCTTAAATTCCCCCCAGCATCCCCTTCTGGCTCAGTTACCAGTAGGGTTGTTCAGCCTGAAGAAGAGAAGCCTCCAGGGAGACCTTAGAGCCCCTTCCAGGGCCTAAAGGGGCTCCAAGAGAGCTGGAGAGGGACTTTGGACAAGGGATGGAGTGACAGGACAAAGGAGAATGGCTTCAAACTGTCACAGGGCAGGCTCAGATTAAAGATTAGGAAGAAATTCTTGCCTGTGAGGGTGGTGAAGCCCTGACAAAGGTTGTCCAGAGAAGCTGTGGAAGCCTCATCCCTGGAAGTGTTCAAGGCCAGGCTGGAGCACCCTGGTCTAGCAGAAGGTGTCCCTGCCCAGGGCAGGAGGGGTTGAAACAAGATGAGCTTTGAGCTCACTTCCAACTATTTTATGATTCTATGATTCTACCACGTGGAAAGGTAAATCACTGCTGGGGTGTTTATCAGCTGCTGATCTCCTTCCCGAGGGACTTGTGTCCCCCTGGGCAGGCCCAGAACCGCTGACACCCTGGGAGTGTGAACATCTCCTGGTGAACACGTTCTCCTCATTGCCCGCCAGTTTAATTGTACCATGCAGTCTCCTGAGTAGTGCAATGTGGTTGAGGTGCTCCAGCACCTTGCCAGAGACCTGATCACAGCCCTGATCCCTCCCCTTGGCTTTTCTCCTGCAATCCCACGAGGATCAGGAGTAGCACCACCAGCCTTGATTGCCCCCGAGAGCTGGTGATGGAGAGGGTGGGGTGGTTCCATCTGGAGCCTGGATGATGCTCTGGGCTTGTATCAAGCTTTTTTGTTTTAGGTTCAAGATCTCATCAACAGTTAGAAATTACAAATTAGAAATACAAATGAAGAAGACAAGTGCATGGATTATCACACAGCTACCTGGTGCTGATCACGGCCTGGGAGTGAATCCCTAACTAATGGGAATGAAAAAAACCAGGGGATGTGTGCATAGTTGTTTTTGTGACCTGGGACTTCAGCTGATGGTTTTCTCACCATTGTTATTTCCTCCACCACGTGGAACTCTGCTGATGTTTTTGCTGGGAGCCCTTTACGACCTCTTTTACACTTTTCAAGCAGTGTAAAAACCACACTGGGCTGATGCATGTGCACCAGCAGACATACACACATCACATATCCTGAAGCCAGGGTGAAAACCCCAATAAATAGGTGTGGCACACTCAGATGTTCAACTAAACCAATGAAATAAATCCGAAATGTCCAAGAGAAATGGAAAAAAAATAGAAGAGTAACCCACCTAAAACTTTGCTCACATAACAGGAAGAGCACAGCCTGGGGCTCTGTCCACCTACTTCTATCAGTGAGTGGAAAACACTCTGCTCTGGGAATCCACCTCTTTCCTGCTTGCTGGGGGATGCAAGAGCTGCCCACAGGGAATATCCTGTTTATCTAAACCCCTGTTTCCCACTGACAAGCTGCATGTTCCAACAGGCATTGCTACCGTTTGAGTGACACCTCCTAGGGAGCTGAAACAGTCATCTTAATAAGGAAATGATTAATATAAGGCTTTTTGGCAAGCTCCTGGCAGGATAAGAGGCTTAGGAAATTTGCTGCAGCCCCTAGAACAGGGGGACCCACCCTTGGCAAGTGGGGTGGTGGCATCCAGTGGCCACAATGGCTTCCCTGAACCCAGCACCACTCCACCCAGTGAACTGAATCCTTTAACTCCATCCCATTCAGTGCCTTCTCTGGGAGCTGCTGTACCTCTTTCTGCCAGGTAATTCCCTGGGGCTCTGTTGAAACCCTCGTGGGAACATGTTTACATGCTGGAATTGCTGTAAAACATCTGGCCCTAAGCCTCCTTGGCTTTATGTGGCATTATGTGCCTAAGTCATTCGAGCCATTAAAAAAGCTTTTCCCAAAGGCCTTAGTGCTGCTTCCCATCACTAGGGACAGTTCAGGGAATGTGAGAGTGAGGGACATCAGCTCATAATCGAGAGAGAGGACTTACTTGGCTCCTGGGGTTTCTGCCAGCTGGAGTTAAGGCTTGTTCTGGCCCAAACAACCCCTAACCACATGATAAATATTATCAGGGTTATTAAAATGTTTTACCAGAGCCAGAAATGTTGGAAAAACCTGTTGTAACACTAAGCTAAGCTTTTTTATGCAGTGTCAGGAACAGGCTCTCCCCGTTCTTAGCACAAACTGGGTGATTTTTTTGGTTCCTTAAAACAATTTGCCATGAATGGGGGATGTGCTGGTGTGCAGTGGACCTGGGCCAAGCCTGCCACAGGGTCCATGGGGGTCCTTCCCCAGCTTCTTGGCATTCATATTTTGGATTGGGGCACTTTACAGATCTGAATGTACCTGGGAAGGGAAGGGGAGCTATTATTTTTGGGGTGTGGAGGGGTATGGCCGTGTGTGAAGGGGACAATATGGCATTATGGCATGAAAGCACAGCATCCAAGGGATAGCCTTTCCCACGGAGCCAAGGGCTGATCTAGCCATGAATCACAGCTTCAGCTCATCCTCCTGGAAGCTCAGAGAGCACAGTGCTAAAATTACCATTATGCACTGACTGGAAACCCATGATTTCATGGAACAGTTATTTTCCCAAGTGCTTTGGTGCCCAAACCAGTGTCAGACACAGAATCGCAGAAGGGTTTGGGTTGGAGTGGACCTTGAAGATGGCTTAGTTACAACTCCCCAGCCATGGGCAGGGAATCTTGGGATTCCTGGGAGCTCAGATCTAGATACCTTGAGATCCGTGTCTGGAATATATTGCAGGCTCATGACATCAATCAACAATCAGATCCAATGCAGGTGGACTTGGCCTCTCCTCCTTTTCCACCACCAAAACAAAGGCTGTTGGCAACGATGGCTGTGGAGACAACAGTGTTTAACCCACCTGATTATAAGCTTGAGCTGGGAGAAGATCTCCAGGGGGAGAGTGGCAGCTCTTGGGAGTTTTGCTTCTTGGTGCTTCGTGCCAGGATCCGGTGCCTGATTTGTGGGCACAGAGTGGCCGGGGCAGCACGACCTGGACCCTTCTCTATAGTTGTGCACTCACATGGAGGTCCTTTGCATCCCCCAATTTAACACTTCTGCCCTTGCACACAAAGGGACACAGGTCTGCAGGCATGACAACAGTAAGAGTATTGCTCAAGAGCAAATATTTTCAAAACAGAGAAAAACCGACTCCACGACGGAGCCATGACTCACTCGGTTCCTCTTTAGGCTCATCAGGAATAATTTCTGTGTGATGCTGAGTGTGCAGTGCAACAGCAGATGTCTTGTTTTTAGCTGAAGGGAGAGTATTTGGGAGTGAGTCTATATATATATATACCCTGTTAGTTCATGTGGAATTTTTTTTCTGCCTGTTTTCTCTACGATGTGACTGTAGGAATAAATATAGTATCTCTTTCTGTCTGCTCAAGCAATAGTGGGGCATTTCCCACTGCCTGGGAAAGGTTCTCTTCATCCTGCTCTGGAGCAAGGACCCTTAAACACCAGTTGTCACAGGCAGCATCTTTCAAATAGAGGTAAGTGGCCATCTCTGACAGCTTTATCTGTGCCAGACCAAGGATGATGTTTCACCCAGAACCTGCAAAACCAGCTCCAGAACCAGCTCCAGGCACTCTAGCCATGACCCAGCTGTATGTTTTCATTCCCTGGGGCCAGAGATTGGTCCTGTTTGCTGCATTCCCTGTGTCATTCCAGGTTGTCCACTGCATGGCCCAATGAGACCTCCCTCATGGAACCAGTGCCAGCTCAGTCAACCCCTGGCACTCCTGGTGGTGCTTGCTCCCAGAAAACAGAGCAGACTCACAAATAGAAACATCTAGTGCATTTAAAAGTGCATTAATGCCAGATATTCCTCCAGCTGCCTCTTCAATAGGCAAATTCAGTCCATAAATCCCTGCTTAACTCCCCTCCAGCCTCTGCTCTACAGTTCCCCTTGGGATGGCCCATGGCTCATCCTGTCCCCATCTCTGTGTGGAAGTGTGTCCTTTGCAGGTGGGTGTCTATTCCTTTCTGGAGTAAGGCAGAGAAAAGAGGGAAGCAGGATCCATGTAAAATCCTCCTGGTGAAGGCAGACCTCTGAGCATGTCTGAGTGGAGAAGTCTCCTGGCTTATCTGCTGACAAGGGAATGTGTGCTCGAAGAGCAAAATAGACCCAGCATGCAAATATTTACTCTGCCCTGAGCAGGTTAACAGACACTCTCAGCCTTTGTCTTAATTTATTTAATCCTTCAGTCTGGCTCAGTTCAGGTTTACTAATTGGCAGAAGGTGTCCTGAAATATCTGGTGGGATGTGGTGGTGTCCTGAATGGAGGAGGACAGGGCTTGGTGCTGGGGTAGAAGCCTGGGGGCTGTACCCATGCGCATCCTGCAGGTTTGCTGTTCTGGAGGCCTTGGCTCACCTTTCTGTGTCCTCCATCCCTCTGCAGCTTCCTAATCCAGCTCCATTTAAGGTTGGATGTGGTTTTTTCCTTCCTCCCTTCATTCTAGTCCCATTTTGAGAGACTTAGGGTCAGACATCTCATGTGCAATGATGTGCTTCTTTCATCAGTGCTGTACAGTGGTCAGGGCTCATCCCCTGACCAGTGGAGAAGAAAAATTGGTGGGGAATTCCTCTGTCATTTCCAAACTTTGCTGTCCCAAATCAACACCCTCTTTTAATGAGAACCCCCAGATTTGCCAGTCCAAATCTAAACTTACTTCATTTAAAGCTAAGTAGTTGAGCCTGCTCAATTCTCCCAGACAGCACAGAGTACGGCCAAAAGGTAGGGAGGGACTGGGGATGCACAGATTTTAGCAGAAGTAAGTAAAGATGGAAGGTGGAGTCCAAATATCCAGACTTTGTCAAACACTACCAGCCAAGGATGTACTGGTTCCTCCCCTAGGTCTGTGGAAGAGTGAATTTAAGTGTGATCTTGGTTTTAATCTGAAGTACTTGGTCTGTTTGGAGAGGGATGGCTGAAGGAACAACGTGGGGAAAAGGAAGTCATTGGCCCTCAGTAAAAGCCAAGAAAGGATGGTTTGACTCTCAGTCTTGTTTTTTATCTGGCAAGGAGGCTACATGGTGGGAGTGGCTTATGTTTCAAGCTGTCCCTAAAATCCTGGTGGGTTTGATCCAGAGTTTATGCTCAGATCAATCCCTGCTTTAATTAACTTCAGGTTTTACTAACTGGGTTCAGACTAAGCTTATTCTAAAATCTGGTCAAATACTTCTTGGTTTGACTTATTTCCAGTTCTAGTGTTGGTTTTAGTTGGATAACAACTAAAGGTCTGACCCAATGCCCACTGAAATCTGATGGAACTTTAAATTTGCTCAGTACCAGCCTGGCCTGTGGATGGACAGTTTTCCAGCAGATCCAAACTCAATTCTGTTCTGCTTTATCCCTCTGTAAAACCAAAATTGAGTCAAGGGAAGAACATTTCTGTGGGCAAAGAGCCTTCTTTAGGGGCAGGATTTGGCAAGCTGTAAATGAGCAGCACATCCAAACCCCCCTGAGGGAGTAAAAGATGTTCCAGTAACACTCAATAGACTCCAGCTGCAGCCACAATTACTTTACACACCTTTTTAGACACTTGTACTGTCATCTTGGTGTCTTATTCAACAGTGACAAACGAAATTCCTGCTTTCCAAGTCATGAGGGAGGCTGCAAACAAAGGGCTGGTTGAGTCCTCTGGAGGAAGACACTTTAACGGCACATTTTTGTTGTGTAAGGCCAGCCTGAAATAACGACACTCGGGAAAGGATATGACCTAGACTATAAAATGCACTTATTAAAGATGTATGATAAATCAGAGAAGGACACATTTGCCTCTTCCTAAGGAACTGCACGCAGCCAGACAAGAAATGGAGGCAAGGCAGATTGATTTCTGGTGCGTGGCTCTGTCCCAGCTGGGGGTGAAGAATTAGCACAGGTCAAATTGCCCACAAACCTCTGTCAAGGAATATATATGTCTAACCTAAATGTTGGGCTGGTGGAAGGAAAACCTGGGCTCTGTGGTGCTGCTACATCCCAGCATTGGTGATTCCATTAGTTGTTATCCCTCTTTGCTCTTGTGTCTGGATACTGGGTGTTCGCCCCTTCTTTTTCCACCCAAATAAACCAAGTGACGAGTCTCCAGCAAGGTGCTCTGCTGCCATAGTGATAGGACAAGGGGGAAAGGATTTAAATTAAAAGAAGAGAGATTTAGATTAGAGTTTAGGAGGAAATTCTTGGCTGGTAGGGTGGGGAGGCCCTGGCATAGGTTGCCCAAAGAAGCTGTGGCTGCCCCATCCCTGGAAGTGTTCCAGGCCAGGTTGGATAAGGCTTGGAGAAATCTGGTCTAGTGGAAGGTGTCTCTGCCCATGGCAGGGGGTGGAATATGATGATCTTTAAAGTCCCCTCCAACTCAAGCCTTTCTCTGATTCTATATTATGATTCTGTGTCAGGTGCCCCAAATTATCAAGGTCTGCTGCTTAATTTCCACCCATTTCCAGCATCTGTTGCTGGTACCTTCAGTTCTGCCTCAAAAGGATACCCAGAAATGCATGGACCAGATTTGGAGAGATTTAGATAAGTAAAGTAGGATGATCTGCTGCAGGTGAGACAGGGAAATCTGTTAGGGTTTAATTTGATTTCCAGTGGTCTCACGCTAAGATTACACTCAGCAGAGAGGGAGCAGCCACCTGTTCAGTGGGCTGGAGGGGTCTGGATGTTGGTGGTGTCAACATCCCTCTCACTGAGGGATCAGCTGCACCAGCTGAGAGGAGGGAAAGGGGAAAAAAAGAGCTTCTTTTTTGTTGTTGTTGTGGTTGCTAAAAATATGTTCTCATTCTTCAAGTGCTTGGGAATCTTTTTTAACCCACTCACATGATTTACTCTTCTGCAAAAGGTCTGGCTGGAGGGGAGGTTTCTGGACTAACCTTCACCAACAGCAAGCAAACACGGAGCAAAGCAAGGAATACTGTGAAGGAGATGTGGGATGCTACAGCACCTGTAATGTGGAGGCTGAGAGGAGTAAAGGTAAGTGGTTTTTCTGCAAAGCTGTTGGGTACAGATGGATCAGACAAGTTTTTCTCAAATCCCAGCTCCCAGAACACCAAAACAGCACCGAAATGACCTCACATCCCTGCAAAGGATGGGGCTGAGCCCTCCTGTGCACTCAGGGCTTATGTCAGGGCCAGTTAAGGTGCAGGAGCTGCCTCTCCTCCCTTCAATTCCTCGTGGCACTAAGACGCCTTGGCTCTCAGCTGCCAAGTAATTTCCTTTTGGGTAATGCAATAGTGCATGGAAGAGCCTATTATTTGCCAGTAGCAAGAGACTGAGAGAGCACTAATTGGACAAACGAGGCTCCAGGGATTTACAAATTAAGGAGATGAATATGCAACTGGGGGAAAAAGGCAAATCAAGCTCTGAGCCACCCTGAAGGGCACCTGGGACGGTGCTTTGCTCCTGGAAGCAGAGGCATGTGCTGTCCTTCCTCTTTGTCCAGAGAGGTCCTTCCTCCCCCATAAACCATCTCCCACCTCTGCTTTCTCAGGAGCATCCGTAGGGAGCAGATTTGTTTTTCTCTGAGGATGCACAGCCCACACTGTGTGGCAGGTATTTGGAAATACTTGCCTGGCTTTTGGCATCCTTCCCAGCTCATGTTACCCAGAGGGATAGGCTGCCATCAGTTCTCCGTGTTGGGGGGAAGGCTTTATAGCTCTTCACCTCTTCCCAGCCTAAATTATTGCCTCTGAAAAAGGAGGAGGGAGGGAGGAAAAGAGCAGGAAAGCAAAGGTCATTTTGGGTGAAAATTATTCTTTTTTTTTATTTCCTTTTTGCCCTGAAATATCTCCTTTGAAAGAATATCCTGAGCTGCACCATGCCCCAGGATGTCTTTTGGAAGCTCCTTCTTTGCAGCAATGGGATATCAGCCCAGTGATGCTGGTCCTGCCCTCTGGTGATCCCAGCCCCAGCAGCTCCTGACCCATGAAGGCAGGGTGCAAATCCCTGCCGGTTTGCAGCTCAGGATGTGCAGGCAGCTTGGTGTGGGATGAGGACTGGGATTCTTTTTTGTCTCAAGGGAAGCTCACAGCAGCATCTGGGTGGCTGCTGCCTGTCTCAGCCTCTCCTGGGCTCACCGACGAGACAAGGGGCTGCAGTGATGCGGGAGAGCAGCCGCAGGTTTATCTTAAGCTGTGGGGCCAGTGCAGGGTTTGGGGTTCGGGAGGAAGAGGAGGAGAGGGCAGTGATGGATGCCCTCTCCCTTCTTCTTCTATCCCCGTGGGTAGCTCATTCTTTGGGGTCACAGCTTCATTTCTGGTCCCAGGGATGGTTCCATGCTGCCTCCCGGCTTGGTCTGTGCGGGAGAACAGCTTAGGCTCTGATTTCCGATCCCCACGACACAGGGCAGTGTAATGGCTTAAAAGCACTGCTTTTTGACTGCTCTCAGACATAATTCACTCTCAGTTCACTTTTCCTTCCTTTACCTCTGCCCTTTTCAGCAACCCCTCCGCAGGGAGGAGCATTTATTGCATCACCATCAAGGACACGGCATGTCCTCAAACCACAAAGTCTCTGGGCATGAGGGCTGCTGTTCTCCATGGCTGGGTCTTGCTCCATGACCTGGCTACCAAGTTGCTGCCATAAAATGAATAATAAGGTGTTGTGTTCAATCAATGTCTGAGGATGAAGACTCCTGGTCCCAGAGTAACACTGGGAATGCCCCTGAGAGGACGTCCAAGAAATGACTGATGGTGTGGTTTAAGTTATTGCCAGCCCTGCTTGGAGGAAAAAGTGGTCCTGGCTGGAGTTTGGATGATAGATCACTGCATTTTTCTGCAGTGCATTAGCACTTGATCTCAGAGGTCGAGCCAGAAAATAACCTTCTCCCTCTAATTGACATGCAAAGCTACTGCTGTGTATTAATTTGGATTGGGGCTGAACTTTGAGCCCCAGCGCTGAGATCAGAAAAATGGAGAGTGGTAAATCTGCCATAAATTGCTTGGATATTTATAGGCTCTCATACGTGAAATGTTTATTTAAAAAAAAAAAAAAAATATATTGCAGTCCATAGGATTGCTTGGCTTTCTGCCAGCGGCCAGGGTCAAAAAGTCCACAGCCTTGCATGAGAGGAGCAGCAAATATGTCATGGCTTCAAGTGCCTGGAGAGCTTTCCAGGGTGGAAGACATGGATGTGGTCTGTGTTTTCATGGCTTTAAAAATGAATGGGTTGGTTTCACTGTGAGAACCATCAGCGAGGCGGGGAAAATGCTGAAGCTGGAGTTGTCCTGGGTGGTGGATGGGGGACCCCCAGTACTCTCCACCTTTCTCTGAAGAGCAGAAATTACCTGGTGAGGCACTGCTTTTAAAACCTGAAAAAAATAGCAATAAGGGGATCTTTTTCTACAGTTTGAGCTTTTTTTTTTTTGTATCCAGTCAATGCTTTCATGCTTTCCCCTGCAGTCCTGATGGCCAGAAGTGTTTAGAAAAGATCTCTTCTTGTCATAGACCCACAAATAAACCGCTGGCAAGTACAGACAAACATCCCTTCAGTTTTGGGGAGCACCTTTTGGGGAGTTTTTGTGGTGCCCCAACCTGGGAGACCTGCTACCAGTGATATCTCCTGTGCTGGGGTTTTCACTTGATGCAGGACCTGTCAGCTTACCCAAAGTGCAAAACTCCTTGCTAAAGGTGAGGTGACAACACAAAGCGTAAAACAAATGCTGTGATCACCCTTTTCCTTTAGTCTGCCTTCAGAATCACCCAGCCCTGTAAAGAAAAACCTTCCAGTTCCTCTCTATTTACTGTCTGGTTTCATTTTTGCATGGCTGAAGGAGCTCTTCGTTATGCCCTCCAAAAATAATGGGAGAAGTCAAAACGAGAAAAACATAATGGAAAGGGCTGGTGCAAACATAGCTGTGTCTTCCTGCAGGTCTCTGTAGCTGGCTGCTCTCATTAATTGTCGTGTATCCAAGGGCTTATGAATTTCAACAATTATTTTCTTTGTGTATTTTCCTTGCGAGTAGGTTGATCCT
Source organism: Corapipo altera (assembly GCF_003945725.1). Lineage (NCBI taxonomy): Eukaryota > Metazoa > Chordata > Aves > Passeriformes > Pipridae > Corapipo > Corapipo altera. Next base: position 1,333,206 of record NW_020884946.1, on the reverse strand, counting down.
GGGCTTCATTAGTGCTCCTGGACTTAACGAGGTGCCCGTGGCGAGGCTGTGTGAGGGCACAGATGTGCAGAGGGTGAGCCCACACAGGCAGCTGTTGTGATGAGAAGGGAGAGAAAGTTCACCTCTTGGAGTTGGGCTTGTGCTTGGGAATCTGGGAGATTTTCACCGTTTTGCAGGTGGGGATAGTCTGGAGCTGATTTTGAGGGAAAGATGTCATGGATCCTCCCCCCACCCTTAGCCTTCAGAAAAGCCCTTTCCATCCAGGACATCTGTGGACGTCCAAGACCTGAAGGTGGTGGTTATTTGCTTGACCTGTTTTTCTATTTATGACCTATTTTGCTATTTTTCTCACCTGGGTCATGTGCCATTCTGATCACACTGGGTGTGAGAAACAGCGTGGGCACAGCAGGGACTGTGCCACACTGCAGACACCACCATCACTCCCAGTGCCTCCCTCTGCCTTTCCCTTGCCATAATTAAGCATAAAGCCTGATTGCAGTGTGCCCATGGTGCTGACACACACACACAGTTCTCCTGCAGCCTGCTCGTGTTGGTAAACAAGACTGCTACAAGTAGTTTTTCCCAACAGGCATCTGCTGGATAAAAGCAGTCTGGTTGCTTTTCCCTGCCTGGATACAATCTGTGCAGCATGTGAAGGGCATTTCAGGTGTCTCCAGCTATGCTACAACATGCACATCACCAGGCTGTTTAATAATAATAATAATAATAATAATAATAATAATAATAATAATAATAATAATAATAGCAATTATGCTAGCAACAATAATAAATATTATACTTTTGGAAATTATTAGAGCTATTTAAATGATAGTAATAATAGTAACTATTATTACTATTACTATTATTATACCACCATTCCTGACCTCAGGATGAGCAGCAGCCAATTCAAGGCTGAGCCCAGAACAAAAACAGGCTGCTTCAGCAGGGGGTAGATGCCAGGGCTGGGGAAAGGCACATCAGGCTGCACCTTTATTTCTGAAAGCCAGGATGATACTGTGTCCTGGTGCTTGTGATTAATGAGCCCTCACTTCATGGCAGCACAGCAGAGAGGGATGGACCCTCCACAACCCCCCAGTCTGCTCCTGGGGGGTGCCTGGTCTTCTATGAAGCCCCAGGGTTGGCTTTTTAGGGTGACTCTGGCCTCCAGCTGGTGGTTTGGCAAGCCCAGCAGGTAATGCTGCCCTCCAGAGCTCCCAGTTCACCCTCACAGGTGAGGGTCAGGGGGTGCAGCTGGGCTGGATATTATGGGGCCTGATGTGCATCAGTTATCACCCATGGTGGGCAATTCAGGTGATGAATTGGCTCATGTTGAAGGGAGTTCACTCCTGACCCCAATAAGTCAGAATTTTTCCACATCCATCGTGGTTTGACCAATTTAGCCCTTATTTGGACAAATAAACTTGTATAAGTGACCACCAGGCAGGCAACCCTCCCCATGTTCACACTGCAGCCTTGCTCTGGCCCACAACTCATTTTTTAAGGTGATGCTGCAGCGAAACATACTCTGCAGGTGTTCTCCAACCTCTGCCAACATCTGCTGCTTTCACCCCCAACCTGGGTAAATTTTGATCTGAACTTCCAGGTTAAGGTGACTTTGTACAGTAAATTCCTGTAGTTTTTGACTTGCTCAAAGAACAAGGGTTCTACCTTTTTCACCTTGTGAATCCTGCTGGGACATGACATGTTTTAGAAGATGCTATTTAATTAAAACCCTAACAACAGGAATTTCTGGAAAAACATCAGAGGTTCTCCTAAGTGATCCCAGTTTCCCATGTCTCACACTCCCAGTCTTCTACCTTTTCCTTACTCCGTATTATTTTGGACTGTGTTTCAGGGGAATATTTATGGGTAAAGCATGTTCCCAGCTATGACTGGCTCACTTACAAATTACCCTTTAATCAACAGATTTGATATTAATTAATAATTCATAGTCCGCTCTTAGGATAAAATTGCATAATAATGTCTTTGATGCAGCCCAAAGTGTCCATTGTAGATGGCATAAAATGTTAATTAGCAGCAAAATGCAGTCAGGAGAAAACACTTTTAATTATGTAATAGGCCTCATTACAATGGGTAATCAACAGTGCTTCCAAATTAGCCCACAGACAGCATTTATCTATACATAGCAAATAAACTTTTGTTTGCAGAAAATACATTTGAACAGTCAGCCTAGGAATCGCTTTCAGGCAGCTTTTTTGAATCATTGCAGTCCCCTAGAAATATTTTAACAAGGACCACGTTCCTGGGCTGAACGGGCCATATGTAAAAAGCCTGGAGAATAATGGGGAAAACTGTTCACAAATATTTGCTCAGATATGCAAGCAAATTTCAGCCTGACCTTTTGCGGGACCCTCATCTGAATACGGGAGCGTTTTGCTGACGGCGTCGCCCGGGGAAAAATGTAAAGCGTCGGTGCATGAATATCCCTCGGATTTCACGGCGTGCACGGGGTCATCCAGCTCACACTGCCTGCTTTGTTGATGAGCAGCATAAATCACCCAGCCAGACAACTGCAAACACCAGGCCCCGTGGTTGGGGTGGCCAAGACGACCCCAAGAGTGTGCACAAAGGCCCTGGCTGGAAGCTACTTGTAAATCCAGCTTTTCCTCGTGAGGGAAAACGGGAGGGAGCTCGGCAAGCAGATGCCTCGCTGGTAATCTCTGTCCCAGCTGACTTGTCTAAGCCAGGGTGAATTTAAGAATTTTGGGCCAGGATGGCTGAAAAGAGCCAATTGACCAAAAGTCATTGACACATTGACATTTGCACCTTGAAGCTTTTTGCTGTTTCTGCCTGGACTTTCAGAGTTATCCAGGCTTCTTCAGGAGAGCCTTCAATCCTTATTTCTCAGCTGAGTCTATGACTTTACGAGGTTCCACAGAGAGATGTGGTCCAGCTCAGACCTTTTGGGTAGGGATAATGGATTTGTGATGTCCTCTGTCCAGCCCAGCAAACCTTCATGTCTCACTACAAGTAATTAGTGGCAGTAAAAACATCCTGCTGTCAGTTGCTGAGCAGTGCTAATGGCTGCTGCTCTTCCTCAAAGGGATGGCGTGGATCCTTGGGATGGGATGACCTTTCCTTGTTCTCTGTGGTCCTGCTTGTAATTCTCCTTTTAATGTTGTACAACCCCTGTAGCCCAAGTTTATCCATATTGTCGAACAGACGAACACTCTATTATTAGATTTGTTCTTGCAGACACCTCTCTAGATTGGCTGAATGTAATTTATAGTCTCTAAAATCTGTGGGCACAGATTTCTGCCTCCTTCAGTGCCTGGTCATTTCTATTCATTTCATCTCTGGAATCTAATGCAATAAAATTATAAAAGGCTCTAACTCCTCAGCATTTAATCAGCTTACTATGAGAGAATTACATCAGCAGCCCTTAGGTGTACTTTACCCTGCAAAGGAAATCTCACATTAGGAGGCAATCTCATTATTTTGACTACTAAGGGCTGCATGAATTTCTTAAGAGTCACCAAGAATACCGAAGACCTGAGATTTGCTGCATCTTTATTTATAGTAGATAAAAAGGAGGGTTTTGCTTTACCAGAGAGGCCAGCCAGAGGCTTAGCCTGGATCCAGAGGCAGCATCCTGGATTATTCACTAAGATGCAGAGTTCTACAGGACATAATATTTAGGAATAGGTAAAAAATTGGGAGATCCATCCCCATCCCTGTTCGAGACACTTTCCATGCTCACAAGAACAGCTCTAGATCAAACCTGTGTTCAGCAGAGGAGTTAGCAGGGAATTTATCTTATCTATTAACTTAGACAGCCTTATTTTCCTTGCTAAAGAGACATTGGTGCCTCCTCTCTCCTCTGTTTCTTGATCTCAGTTTCCAGAAAACTTGCTCCTGGGTTGCATTGCACCCACACACCTGGGTTTCTCACCCTGAAAGGATCAAGCTATTTCCCGAAAGCTCCTGATGCCCTGACAGGTCCATGTGTTGCTCCTTCCCAGAGCCCAACCTGGCCTTGGACACTTCCAGGGATCCAGAGGCAGCCACAGCTTCTCTGGGCAACCTATGCCAGTGTCTCACTACCCTGACAGAGAAGAATTTTTTCCCAATATCCCATCTAACCCTGCTCTTTGATGGTTTAAAGCCATTCCCCCTTTGTCCTGTCACCCCAGGCCCTTGTCCAAAGTCCCTCTCCCATTCTCTTGGAGCTCTTTTAGGCACTGGAAGGGACTCTCAGGTCTCCCTGGAGCCTTCTCTTCTCCAGGCTGAACACCCCCAGCTCTCCCAGCCTGGCTCCAGAGCAGAGGGGCTCCAGCCCTTGGAGCATCTCTGTGGCCTCCTCTGGACTTGCTCCAGCAGCTCCACATCCTTCTGATGCTTGGGGTCCCAGAGCTGGATGCAGCACTTGCAGGTGGGGTCTCACTGGAGCAGAATATCCATTTTATTTATTTCAACCTCCAAATCTTCAGGAACTGGTGTGACAAGGGGGACAAAGAGATGGTGCTGCCATCTCTGTGAGAGGGAAGAGAAGCTCCAAGGGGTGATATGTCACACTCACCTGTCCAGGGTTGCAGGAGACTAAACCCATGTCTTCTCTGGGTTATTTTACTGTAAAGCCACCATGCCCCACATCTGCTCTCCAGCCCTGCCTGTGGGTGGCTGGAGTTGGGTGAAAATAGGATTTCCTAGATTATTTTTGGTGCATCCAGATGTAGGCTTGGCTGAGAGGCAGAGAGAAAGGAGGCAGCAGAAAGGGAGAGAAAGAAGCTGTTTAATGTAACACTGGGATTACACTTCTCTGGGCATGCTGAGGCCAGGGTTATCCAAACCTGTCCTTCTTTCCCACCTTGTGGATCCATGCTGTCCTGGCCTTGTGAGATGGCATTTCTGGCTCTCTGGGCACCAGTGTTATTTTAAAAGAAAACAGCTTTCTTGTTTTCCAGCCCAAGCTGGCTCAGCCAAGCTCAGCCCCTCTAACCACAGTCTGGGCATTTATTTTTGTCCTCTAGACTTTCCAAGGCATTTCTTGGGGTTGTTTGTCTGGTTCTTGCAGGGAGTGATGGAACATGATAAAAATAGAGAGGACTCCGGGACTTGGGTTCATTCTTCTGAAAAATTCACAGCAAAAAGCTCAGGAAACCCAGGCAGGGTCTCAGTGCCAGAGCAGGATACCTGATAGGTCTTGGAGTTGTCCATGGGGCCTGGGTGATTAAGTACAGCTCATTAGGGTGGCTTTCAGCTTGCCCTTGGGCCTGTCTTCAAAATATGGATTTGTTAAAATATTTAAGAAGCTGTGTCTCCAGCTCCAGTGCAGACATCAGGGGGCTAAACTTGGCTGAAATATAGAGTGGAGCCACCTCCATCACCACATCGACCTCAGAACATGGGGCTTTAATTAAAATATGAACTATGACGAGACTTGCACCTCAGTTTGAGGGTGGGCAACGCTGAGTTTTGTTCCCACGCCACCTCTGGTAACGTTCAGGGACAGCTCTGGTGTGTCAGAGCCCAGGTTTTGTTGGTTTTGTTTCTCAGGCTGGTGTGTCTCCGCGTGGCACCCGGGGCCAGGTGGCTGACATCTGCCGAGTGCTTGTTGTGTTATCCCCTCCTCTGGGAGCGGGATGAGCAGCCACTTGTGTTGTTTTGTCTCTGCTAATTTGAGGCTGTGTTGTTGTGCCTTGCTGAGTTAAGCAAAACGCTCTTTGCACGCGATGGGGAGGCGTGTGATGGCTCCTGCGGGAGTTCACCCGCACTGCACAATATTCCCCTGGGAAAGCACCACTAATGCACAGCTGACCACTGCCCTTCTCCCAGCAACACCATTTAGCTTGTTACTGGTTTGCTCAGCTGGTCTGGAGACTGACCATGCATGGGGTGCTTCAAAGAGTTATCCTCAGGGGAGGACAGGACAGGATTGAGGACATGAGTTCAAACATCCCCGGCTCCCTGAGGTTTCCAAAGTGGTGATGGCTTGGGCTTGGCTCTGTGCCACAGTTGCAGTTCTGCCCTGAGCTGAATTGTCTGACAATGTCTGGCTGCCTGGGCAGGGTGGTTGCTTATGGGGATGATGGGAACCATCACAGGGTGCTGCCAGGGTGGCTGAGTTCGTCGTGGATGGGAAATCAGGAGCCTGTGATATCCTGACTGGGCAAAAGGCTGCGGGCTCTCCATCCCCAGGAATTGCTCCATCTAGGGCTACAGGGTGCAAATGTTTTCCATTTCCACCAGGACTTACCTTCTGGGCAGATCCTGAGCATTTCTAATATTCGGTCACAATCTTTAGTGTTTGTGGAGTTTTGCATTAGTGGTGAGAACCCACAATAGCTCTGAAACCCTTAACCCAGCACTGCCATGTTCACCACTAAACCCATCTCCCCACATGCCACATCCACACATCTTCTGAACACTTCAAGGCATGGAGATTCCACCACTGCCCTGGGCAGCCTGTTCCAGTGCCTGACCACCCTCTCAGTTAAGAAATTTTGCCTAATATCCAATCTAAACCTCCCCTGGCACAGCTCGAGGCCATTTCCTCTCATCCTGTCACTTGTTCCCTGGGAAAAGAGACTGACCTCCACTGGGCTAAAACCTCCTTTCAGGGAGTGGTAGAAATGATCTCTGCTCCTCAGTTTCACTTTCAGACAAATGTTCTTTACACAGGAGATGGTTCTTGTCCAAACTGGGTACCTTGGGGGTAGCGATGTGAGCAGGGCAAGCACTGGAGGAGGCTGAGCATTTCTGGAAGCATGGGAATCCCTTCAGCACAATGCTTGGAAAAAAATGCACCAGGACATGTAAAACCACTTAGACATGGGTGTGTGGGGGGAGAAGATTTCCCTTCCTGCTTGAGCACGATGCAACCAGTTGTGCTGCTCTGGAGCTGTGAAAGAAGCTCTTGGGAGGCAGGTTTGGGGCATGTCTTCAGGGTCTGAACTTCCTGGGTCCTCGCTGTTGCTTCAGGGATGATCATAATGTGCCCTCTCTTACTCCTGTATAGCTTGTCTTTGCAGAGCTATAATTCAAACCAGCATTAGTATGATCTGCTGAGTGTTGCCTCCAGCATGATTCCTCCTGGAAGTTACAGCACGGCCCCAGTGCCATTATTTTTGAGTGTCCTTTGAGCAGAGCAGTTCACACCTCTGGATTCAAATCACTGAGAGCCTCTCAGCATTCCCACTGCTTATCTAAACATATCGTGTGTCAAGGTTTATTTTGTGGTTGTAAAAACCTGCTGTTGGCATTCGAAAGAAAACTCTGTGTTGGATCTTAGCCTAGAAACAAATGTGTCGGATTGGGTTGGGCTGGAAGGAAAGGGGCTTTAGGAGTTTGTGAGAAATGGGTCTCCAAACTGGAATGCTTTAAGCTGACTTCCCAAACTTACCAGTTCAGACAAAACAAAGGGAGCCTGGAGGGCTCTTCCTGGCAAACCTCTTCTGTGGAGTTGGCCAGGCTGTGCAGTGCCAGCCTGGGGCCTTCAAGTAGCCTCTAATGAAGATGCTCAAGGCACTGACTGAAAGTTGATCTCTGTTCAGCTCTGCAAAAAGGAGAACAGCAAATGCACCAAATGCAAGGAATAGCTGCCCGTTCTGGCCCTGAATCCATGCTGTTTGCAGCACTCTGTGTGCAAGGAAGCCCTGGATTTTGTGTTAAAACCCAGCATCACCACTCCCAGAGGCTGGTGTATAGAGAGCAGAGATATCCACTGAGTGGTCCCATGGCCAGAGAGGCTGCAAATTGTTGTAGGATAAGCTGTCCCCATCCTGTCTCCTTGTTGCCCACAAAGTCTCTTTTCTTGAAAATCAGACTTTCTTCTCCCCATCCACTTGGATTATCTTTATTCCTGCCTTCCTTCATGGCTGTTATGCAGCCAACCTCCTGTGCACCACGCACACCATGCAGAGTGTGGTCTAATGCACATCCCTGACCTTGGAGAAACACTCCCCTTTTGCTTAAAACTCCACCAGCCTCTTCATTTCTGGGCTCAGATTTGACTGATGTTTGTCTCAACCTGAAGTTGAGTTGCTGTGAGAGGTTGGAGCAACACTGATTTTCCTGTTTTGTGGTAAGGGAACAAGAAAGGCAAGGAAAAGTTTGCAAAGTGGGCTGAACGCTCTGCAGTGCCTCCAGGATGGGTGGAAAAAGCTCAAGGTGTGGTGAAGTGGTTACCCTTACCCTCCAAAAGTTCCTTTGAATGGGCTGCAAAGGATGAAATTCCAGGGAGAAAGTGGGCCCAATGGATCTGGAAGATCTGCTCCCCCCCTGCACAGACTTACACCTCCGGGAAAACCAGAGGGGTGGAAAATGACAGCACCAAGATGAAGAGACTGAACAAAATGGGAGACAAACCCTCCAGAAAGGGTGTTCTCAGGGCAACAAAAGACATTGGATGTGGTTAAGGGATCTCCTCCCTCCCTTTGATAAAAGCTGGATATGTGCTCGGCAGGTTGGCAGGCAGGATATTGTGAATTCCAACCCGAATCCCAGGGAATGCAGGCTGTGCTCTTGGCAGGCAGAGGCTGCCTTTGTGCAGGTAGGCAGCAGGCTCACCCTTTGCCAAGCTGTAGATCAAGTTCTCCTCTGGTTTTCAAGGCAATGTCTGGGTGTAACTCAGCCGTTGCTCAAATAAATATTGAACAAAACAAACCTGCCATGCTGGGCCAGGGCCCTGTGGGACAACTGCAGCTCTCAGTTCTCCTTGCAAATTAATCCCTGCTTGGAAAGCCTTTACTCTCAGCTCAGAGATTGCCCCATAGCCCTAAGGATTTTTGAGGACTGTAGCTGGCCTGGGTTCTGCTTGGAGTCAATGGAAAATCCTCTGGACTCCAACGGATGTGGATCAACCCCCCCCCCCAGTGCTCATGCTCACACAATAAACACGCTTTTATCCCTCACTGATTCCCAAAGTGATCAGTGCTGAAGTGTATGTAGATGGTAATTCTTTTTCAGCTGGATCTAAGGCAGGTCTCTTCACCGAGAATATTTTCCACCATGGAAACATCTCACCGGGGATGTTGCTTTTCCATAGGTGAAATTTTTGACTTAAAACCAAGGCCTGCCTTGTCTAAATATCTCACTTGGCTGCAGAAATAATATTAGTAGTGCTGGTGGTAATCTAAGCTGTCAGATCCTGTTTATCACGTCGGCTCTGGAAACATTTCTGTAGCATCCTGCCTGCTCAGGAAGGATCATTAATTCCTGATAACGCAGCAGACAAGGAGGGATGAAGATGGGGCAGAGTGATGGGAAGGGATCTGCCATCTATAACCTGCTTCAGAGGTAGAATCCCATTTATTTGCAAGTCTCTACCCACCCACGTGAGGCTGCCCCATTTCTGCCTCTAACGCCTGCATGTAAGGATGAGAGGTTTGTTCAGTTCCTGGAGCAACAAATCCAGGGAAAAAGCAGGAGGAGAGAGGAGATGTGCTGCCTTTCAGGTCTGTGCATCTTGCAAAGACAATGATTCACCATTGCCCTTGTTAGCTGGGAATGTGTAAGACATTCAGGTGATTAATTTTAGATTTGCTCACATAAGCCTTTTTCTCGTCCGGGCTGTGAAAGGCAAAGCAAAGAAGTGAGAACCCCTTTTGGAAATGCATTAATGATCAGCGTTGTATCATTTTGCTTTTACAGCCTGGCTTTTAAACTGTGCAATGACAGGAGTTTCAGCCTGCTGCTGCACTAACAAAATGTCTAATAAAAGACCACTTTATTTTAAGACAACATCATGAAACTTTACCAAATGAAGAGGGCTCTGCTATAAAGTGACTGAGGTCACCTATCTTTTGTGGTCCCTCTGATTTCCCTCTGGGAACTGGAAGTTATAGTCCTTCTTTCCTCCTTGCCTGCAGCAAGGTCTTCAGTGCAGGGGCCAGTCTTGTCCAGCATGGCTGGACACCAATTTCTGGGTCTCTAGATACTTTTGTGTGGTGTGAAAACGTGCAAGGAACAGCTCAGATATCTGGTTTAGCACGTAGTGCAGATGTTGCAGATGTTGTGCTGCAGATGTTTTTGCAGTGGATGTAGTGAGGGCTTTGAATTTCACAAATTTTCTCAGCTCCGCCAGCAGAAAAATGTATGGGAGGGAGGGGAGGGAATGGAGGTAGATAACCCTGGGGCTTCTGCCTTGAAAAATAGAGTAGACCAGGGACCAAAGGCTCCTAGTCCTCAGTAATGCATGAGATGGTTTCTTTTCCAGCCAGCTGGCTGCGAGGACAGTTTGGAGATCACTGTGGGGCTCTCCTTGGATAAGTCCTTGTCCTTAAATAACTCTTACCCTGGAGCTGTAGGAAATGATGCTTGTTCTTCTCAGGCTTTCACCCGCTGAGCTGAGTCTGTCTGATTCAGTCATATTTTACATTCAGCCCTGAGCAGGTTATTTAAATCCCAGTGGTAAATAAATGGTAAATCAGAAGCACTGTGGTAGGCTGCTTAACCCATGCCCTGTTCCATCCACACCATTTTTTTTTTCCCATCATTGTGTTGGAGAGAAAATCCTCTCCTCTCCAGCCAGACAGAGCACAGCAGGGCAGCAGCTCTGGGAGTGGCTCCTGCATCCCTGAAGCTGCTCTCCAGTCTGGAGGTGTTCTTGATCAGCTGTTCGTGCATCCCCATCCACCAGCTCTCTCCCTGCCCACCATCCTCACCCGTCCCTTCCCGTTTTGGCCGCTGAACTCACGTTGTGTTTGCTGAACTCCTCCCCTTGCCGAGCTCCCTTCACTCGCTGGGTCGTTTCCCATCAGCAGCATAAACATCTTTTGGTTGTCAACCGAGGTGTTTTGGGCTGGCAGCCTCTGGTGACATCTGGTTTCTGAGAGTTTCAAAGGGCTGAATGTGCTTTTATTCTGCAGCATCTCCAGGAATTTGGCTCAGGGTCAGCGGGAAGACTGAGGTGGAGCAGCCAGAGGTCCCCTGTGGCTGGGATGACCTCCCAGGCAGGGTGCAAATCAGGCTCACAAGGGCAGAAGATGATGAGCTCTTTTTCCAGAGGCAAGGTTATTTTTGTCAGGGCCAGTTTTGAAGGGGATTAGTCAAGAAAAATGTAAGAAGGCAACCAAAATAAAGTCACCCAGAATGAGCAGAGAGACGTTGCAGGGCCGGTTTAATGGCTGAATGTTGATGCTCAGAAGAGAGTTCCCTTCTGCTCTGCCCCTGTGTCACTTGTGGTGATGGATCTGTGATTCCTTAATAGGAATCTTTAATGCCAGAAGCAAGATTGTAAAGCCAAGTCCCTACATCCAGACCATTGCAGTGGAGGACAAGGAGTCATTTGCCACATAACAAGTGACAGGATGAGAGGAAATGGCCTCAAGTTGCACCAGGAGAGTTTTTTAAGTTGGATATTAGGAAAGAATTCTTCACAGAAAGGGTGGTCAGGCATTGGAAGAAGAGCAGTGGTGGAGTCCCCATCCCTGGAGGGATTTAAAAGATGTGTGGATGTGGCACTTGGGGAGATGGGTCAGTGGTGGGCTTGGCAGTGCTGGGTTAGTGATTGGACTCAATGATCATAGAGGTCTTTTCAAACCTAAATTATTTCATGATCATTTCTGTTGGTAAGAGAAGAAAGGAGTGTCAAACCTGGACTCAGGTTTACAGAGAAACCAGGTGGTCCATTTTCTGCCATGGCTGTGACCCAGAGAGGGCATCTTTCCTGCCCTCCTCAGATGGGAACAAGCGTTGTGAGCACAGGCCCCCTTGATGCTTGGATGCCTTGAGAGATGCCCACTGCTGAGAAAAGACTCGTGCCAAAACTTCAGCAGACTCTTTATTGTGGTACGTTCTCCTGACAGAGTGAAATGTGCTTTTCCTAGTATTCCCCAAAACCAGGGAAAAGAGCTGGTGATGCACAGGAGGATCCAGGGTGTGGGGTTTGCCTGCACCCCAAGAGTGTCCAGCAGAGGATGGTGCAGTTGGCTCATCTTGAGGTACTTCTTGATCTTCTTTGGGGTACTGAGACTGCTCCTCTGCTTGGCACACCTCTGAAAGCTGATGGAGGTTCATCTCCTCCGAGCTCATCCTCTGGGTGTTTCTGAAAGAGTCTATGAGAGATATCAAGCCTAGTCTCACTACCTTTGGCTCTTAAACTGATACAAAATGTGAAAGGCCAATCAGCCAGCCCTGTCTGCAGCTGATGGAGGATGTAATTTCAGCCCTATCTGCACTTGATAACATTTAAACATTTCATTTAATTCAGGGAGAGGTGGTCTCAGGTACAAAAAAGCCCATTCAAGCACAGAAATACTCACTCCTCCACTGTTAAAGGGCTGAAACAGATCATTGCTTTTCCTCTGAGGCAAACCCAGCCTTCCTGGATGCCGTTCCAGCTTCCGAGGAGGAGGAAAACGGAGCCCTCTTGCCGTGATGGAGCTCAACTCCCAGCAAACATGTTCACACACAAGTGCTGTTTCGTGGTGGGAAAAAATAGATGGTTCCAGCCAGTAGCTGTCTCTGAGGAGGAGCTCTGGGAGAGCATGGGCTCTGCTAATTACAGCCACATCCTCCTAATGAGAAGCACCACAGGAGAGCAAGTTCAAGGAGGAAGGGGTTTGATTTCTCAAGCCTTGTTGCGTGGGGTATGACCAAGCAGATCTCTCTTGTCAGCAGATAAAGAAATGGAACAGGACCCCATCACCTCTACAATTCTCTCCAGCCTCTGAAGCTGCTGCATCTCAGTGGGCTCCCCACGGCTCATCCCATGAACTCCGTTTGAGGGTTGGGAAGTGATATGTTTATCCAGACACTGTGAGTAAAATATTTTCACCTTTTTTTTTTCCCCTTTTGGTCTGGGACATCTTATTTCAGGTTAAAGAAAACAGCAAGAAAGGGTAGAGTAAATATAACTGCCCAGGACACAGCAAGCCCACTGTGCCTGCCTCAGCGAGGACTTGTGCTGTGAATGTCTGTAAAACTCAACCCACCGACGTCCTGCCGAGGGGAGAAGTCAACAGCTACCCATGGCCATGGTCTGCAAGGAGGGAAAGATCAAAAGAAACATTAACCATGAACAGGTCTCTGGAATGGGAACCAGGAGATCTGTCACTTCTTCTCCAGTCCTGGCTGAGCAGAGCCGTGGGGTGACTGGGAACAGGCCCGGTTCCCTTCCAGCGTGTCGGCTCCCCATCCTGCTCTTTGTGTTTTTGAACCAAAAGCCCTTCTGGGCTGGCTCTGGCTCTCTGAGTGTACCTCCACACACTTACAGTGTAAGCCCCAGACCCAGCCATTTCTACCCGCTGTGAAGTGACCCAGTGCTGGGAAAGCTCCTGCTACACTCCAGAGTTTCGGGGGATGTTCCTACAGTTGCGGCCACTTGGCATTTGTAGAAAAGGGGGTAAAATATGTGTTTTCTTTTTCAATCAGGTAATTGCTTTTTCTATTTTTAATGAGGCTGATGGAGAACTCTGGATATGGGTGAGGATGCATGGAGGCCCTTTCCCCCACTTGAAATGGAGAACAGATTAGATATTAGGAAGAAATTCTTGGCTGTGAGGGTGGTGAGGCCCTGGCAGAGGTTGCCCAGAGGATCCGTGAATGTCTCATCCCTGGAAGTGTTCAAGGCCAGGCTGGATGGTGCTTGGAGCAACCTGGTCTAGTGGAAGGTGTCCCTGCCCATGGCAAGGGGTTGAACCTAGATAATCCTTAAAGTCCCTTCCAATCCAAGCCCTTCTCTGATTCTATGAATGTGAGCAGCAGGATTTGTCCGCTGGCAAACCAAAGATTGCTGTGCAATGTTCCCAGCATGGTTGGTTCAGTGGGAGAGGTCTGAAAAGAGTGCCTTCCCTCCACCCTGCCTGCCTCTGCTCCCTGTTTCTCAATGATGTACGTGGCTGGGACTCACCTAGGGGCAGGCTTGCTGTGTTTTCCCATGTTCATACAATATCTGAAGTAATCAAAAAGTTTTCCAGAGCACTTCAGGGCTGGAGTTTCGAGTGTTTGGTGCTCACTGACATTTGAGGGAAGTCCATCTCTTGTATAAGAACCTAATAAGGCTCGGAGGGAAGAGGGTAATAACACTAATAGCAGCAGCAGCAGTGATTGCTAATATGATGCTGGTCTCCTCTGTAATTGTTTTTTCCCCACTTTATTTATCCAGCACATCGACAAACCAACTGGTTTAAAAATGTCCACAGCAGAAGCCACGGGAGTGCATCACTTGCAGTGCTGGGTTTGATTTCCTTGTCCATCAGGACATGTCCACCTGTGTCTGATAGCCCAGGACACCATGAGCCTCTCCATCCAGGGGAGCATCCATAATGCCTTCCTCTGTGGCTCCAGGATGAGTTTCCAGAGGAGTCAGAGACCTTGTGATGGTGGTGGCCAAACACCTCATTGCCCGTTTCAAGCCCCCCACCAGTGTGGGGCTTCCCTGTGCTGTGCTCCTGCCCAGGGCCCTGCACCTTTCCCCAGAACTGTGGGTGCCCTGTGCTGTGCCCCTGAAAACCAGACTGATTGATTGACTGAAAAAAGATTGGTGGGTTCTAGGAAAATTGGATATTTTGCTACTTTAGGATGTGGATTAGGATCTGTTCTTAACAGACAGACCCACTTTTCACAGAAATTTTGCAGGATATCCTGAGTTTGAAGGGACCCACAAGGATAATTGAGTCCAACTCTTAAATGAATGTCCCACACAGAGATCAAACTCACAATCTTGGTGTTATTAGCATCATGCTAAATCAGCTGAGCTACTCTCATCAATATCCAGCTACAAGTCCCGGAGTGTTGATCTGGGAGAAGAACCAGGCAGGACCAGCGACTGATGACCTGAGTTATTTCTTAAATAGGCGGTTTCAGTGTCCATGACTTCTCTGGCTCACTGTTTTGGCCTCAGACTTTGCAGAAATCAGGCATTACTGCCCTCCCAACCCCACGGGGGCTTCAGCCCTGCTGGCTTGCACGCAGCAGTGTATGTCTGCTCCGAGGGCTCTGTGCGTCCAAAGGGGATTCAGATGGACAGGGTGGGATGGCCGTGCCACCCCGGGCCAGGGGTGCCTGTACAATAGAGACCCTGGGGCCTCTCACACAGAGATGCCAGTGTGAGCTGCAACAGAGGCCTCATTCAGCTGCAGGGGGGCTCTCCCGGGGTGGCACTCAGGTCCCTGCCGACGCCAGGGCGGGTTTTGTTTGGTTGAATAAATTCCAAGGAAAATAAAACACAACTCCCTCCCCCATGATTTATCCAGATCCAGGGAACTTGACACTCTCTGGCCGAGGCAGAGGAGTTTTGTGGCCACCCAATGTTCACTGTAATGGCTGAAATCTGAAAAATACAACATCTTGCAGGCGAGGCTGCCACTGGAGTTGGGATGAATATACTGAAGGAGACACATGATGAGGAACTCAATAGAGAGGAGCTTCCTGAAAGGAAGGAGGAACCCAGTCCAAGAGTCAAAACTCTCAGACTCAGGGAAGCAAAAAAGGAGGACTGAGGAGAGGAATGGCTGAGGTGGGTTGGAGAAAATGGCTTGGATGTGTGCTGGGGGGATGAGATGTCAGGGATCAGTGTTTATCTGTTGGTCCCTCCTCTGTCACTGCATGCACTGCTCTCCTTCAGTGCACAGCATTGTGTCATGGGAGATAAATTTGGACTTTAAAAGTTAAGATGGGGAGAAAAGAGAACAAGGTACATCTCAGGCCCAGGCCTAAGGAGGCCCAGCAGTTGCTCCTGGGCTTAATGCCTGTTTTCCTGTGATGTTCCTCGAACAGATGGATGTTTATATGGAACCATCAGAGCCCACTGCCTGTGGGAATGCTTGGCTGGGGAGGCAGCTCCCACTCCCAGCATCTCTGGCTGTGCAACACCTGCTTTTGAGTGTGTTCAGTTTGTTCCCAGTGACAACATGGGGCCATCCAAGGGGCAAAATCATCACCACTGGTGGTCCAACACCAGCATGACAAGGGCTGTGGTGTTGGGTTGGCCAGGGGCATAAGGGGTGCTGGCCAAGCTGCTCCTCTGGCTGTGCTCCTCTGCTCTGCCTAAGACATCATTTCAACCCTGTAGTTTCCCTCATGACCTTTACAGCTGCTGGTTTGAAAAGATTTTTCTTTTTGGCATCTTTTCCTAAGCGGGATTTCATGTTGGAGATGAAGTGTCTGAGCATTTAACCCCTGCTCTCCCCCATCTTTTACTCCTTTCCTTCAGCACCTGAGGGTCTCTCAGCTGCTCCTTTCTTGAGATGTGTGGCTCCAACAAGTGGGTTAAAGGGCCAGACCCAAGTTAAAATCTCACTCAGAATATGCAGATCATAGAATCATCTAGGTTGGAAAATACCTCCAACATCATGAGTCCAACCACTAACCCAGCACCACCATGTTCACCACTAAACCATATTCCCAAGTGCCACATCCATAAGCTTTTTGAACACTCCCAGGGATGTTGATTCCACCAGATGTTGAGCCCTGAGTGAGGGAAAGTCCCTTACTGTCCACCCACTCTGTGGAGAAGAAGAAACTCCAGAGATTCCAGATCACCTCCTATGGGATGGCTGCCCTGGATGGGATGAAGCACCTTGAAAGCTGAGGAGCTCCAAGAGGCCCTTGCAGTGGTAGGGGACACAAGCCAAGGCCCCAGCTCGCTGGTGTGAAACCCCAGGGGTGTATCTGTGGGTGGGTTGGTCTACATTGGTAATGCTCCTTATTCCTGAACTCCCCAAAATGATGGATTTGCCTTGTGCATGAAAGTGGCTCCCAAATGTGTAACTCGAGTTCACCTCTGGGCTCCAGCCCTCCAGGGCTCTGCATTCCCTGACCTCCAACTCCCCGTGATAGGACCAGTCCCCTTTCCTGGGTAGAAACCCCCTGTAGTTCCATGGTGAGCACAGGGAAGGCAATGAAAAAGGCAAAAATAAGGGAAATCAACTTTCCCTCTCCTTGCAAGTTCTCCTCACTCTCAGCTCCACTTCCAGAAGTTTCCCAGGCTTGCCAGAGTCCCTGAGGCTCTTTGACCTCCCTTTTCCTACCTTGATGGCACCGTATACTTTATTCTCTTCCTTCAGGACTCATCCTATCTATGCAGGGGATGTTTTTACAGCAGCAATTTCTTCTCAGGAAGCAGACAGCTGCTGTCTGGCCATAGCAGACGCAGAAAATGCACACAAACACACAGAAAGAGACAATTTCAAGCCACAAGTTCAACCCAAGTGCGAGGAAGTAACGTTTTCATGAAGGAACCGTTGTGCAATTGGAAGTCCCAGATGTAAACAACAGCAGTAGGCAGCGCTCAGGGAAGGCTACAAAACCTGAGATGTGGTTATTGAAGCCTTTGAATGATCCATCAAAGAATGCAATATAAAAATACTCTTATGTTTAAAACGGGGGGAGCTGGGAAAGGCTGCACAGCATAGAAAGTTGGTCACAGAGGACTCGGAGGAGCTCTGTGAGTCGGGAAGGAAGACAGAGAAATGTGGAGACAGTGATGCTGCTGCTTTTGCTGAGCATAATTAACACCATGAATATGCAGGTCAAAAACCGGTGACATGCAGGGAAATCACCTGCTGTGTGGAGAGGTGAGATGCTCGATAAAGTGTAGGTGTTTATTTAGCAGATTTAGCAAGGTTGAGGATGGAAAGAGAGCTGGAAAGAGAGCTGGAAATCTTGCAGGCACATTTGGGCATCCCAGTCTCCCACTCCTACCTAGCCTGGGGGCTGCCCACCGTGGGGTCAGCAAGCAGTGTGTCTCCCTCTGCTCCCAAGACCTTCGCTGAGGTCAGGGAGAATTTGTTTCTACTGGATTCACTAAACAGGATCCATGTCATGACCAGCAATAGGCATTGATGTCTGCAGTGAACACAGAGTGGGTTGCAGAGTTTTGGGTGTCCACCACTGCCAGTATTTGGGCTGGGTGCCTTGGAGAGGCACCCCAGCTCTGGGTCTGCTCCCAGGAGTGCCTCCTCACCAGTGCTGGTCATACAATCAAGGAATCACTAAGGCTGGAAAGGACCTCCAGGGTCATTGAGTCCAAATGTTGTGATGTGGGGAAAAGGAAGAATTTGGACTTGTTGCTTCGGGAGGAAGGTCAAAGGTAAAATTTGTGGTATCAGCAGTATTTGTGGTCATTTCTCACCTCTGAGCTCTGTACAGTGTTACTTTAATTCCTGTGGTATCCTGGGGACAATGGAAAGCATTGGTAACCCTACGGACAAACTGGTGAATAAGGCTGTTGAGGAGTGGGTTAGTGCTGGGGGAAGAAAAGCAAGCTGGGAGTTTTGGATCACGTCCCACTGGGTAACATCAAGGATCAGACATCACAATTCAGGAAAAACAAACTCTGGGGTGCTGCTCAGTTCTGCTCCAGCCTACGTAGGAGTCTTCCCACCCCACCAGAGGTGTCTAATGATGTGATGGGGAGAAATAACCTGTCCTACTAAGGGTACCCATTCGAGAATCAAATCATGGATGTTTTCCGTGGATATCCACTGTCTCAGCTTCATGGAGGAGGTGACTTGCCTCCTTCCAGACTCTTCCTGTGACTGTGGCTGTGCAGCCCATGAGCCTGCTAGAGATGGATGTTGAGGTTTTTTTAGGTAAGATAATGCCCAGTGGAACCCTTAATTTACTTAGTTTGCACTGGAAGGTGACTAGGACAAGCGTGGGATATCTCCAACAGTGTTTGTACTACATGAATCATAGAATGGTTTGGGCTTGAAAGGACCTTTAAAGGTCATCCAGTCCAACCCCCTGCAATGAGCAGGGACATTGTCAAACACATCAGGTTGCTCAGAGCTCCGTCTGACCTGGCCTTGAATGTTCCTGGGGATGGGGCATCCACCGCCTCTTTGGTCAACCTGTGCCAGTGTTCCACCACTCTCACCATGGAAAGTGTCTGTTTTATATCTAGTCCAAATTTACCTTTTTTATTATAAAACCATTGCCCCTTGTCCTATTCCTACAGACCCTATTGAAGCACAAAAGGGACTGATTAGTGCTCCATGCTACTTCTATGATATTAATCCTAAGAACTAATGATGATGATAACAATAAAACCTCGCAACAACAACAGGACATGTCTCCTGGGGGGACATGGAAAGGCAGCAGATGGCTGAAGGAAAAGGGAATATAAAAAACATGGTCTTGGGAGGAGATGGGAGTGTACAAACACTGTCTTGGGGGGGCCACCTTGGGAAGTGCCTTTCCTACACTGTTTCCCAGCTGATGAGCACAGGAGGGTTTAACAATATTAACTCATTAAGGCTGACAACGTCCTGGGGTGTAAAAGCAATGGGGCATCCTTTCATTTACATCTCCACCGCTGGTTTCCTGAGCATTGCAGGTGGTGGAGACAGGGACAGGTGTTTTGGAGCAGTTGTGTCCAAGGTTCTCCCCTTAGCCAGGCAGACTGTGACTGCCACAGAAGTTTTGTGTTGGTGCTGGATCTTGTATGGCTGTAGCTCTCTGTGCATGGGAGATAAAACACCCACTGTCTAGAAACTCATTAGCTCTTCTTGGGCAGCATTAGTGGTTAACAGCATAATTAGTTTCAGTGGTAAAAGGAGATTTTTCAGACCCAGGAGAGAGGTTGTTCATCTCCTGGCAATTCAGACAACAGCAAAATGTAGCAGAATCCGTTTCAGAAAAAACAGCAGAAATATTGCTCGTTGTTAAGCAGCTCATAACTAAAGCACTGACCTGGGGTGGCTTTGTTTTGTTTGTGAGCTCTGCTAAAGGGCAGTGATTTTAATGTTGTGAAAGATCTTGCAGGCAGCAAAATGTCCACCAGCAGCCTGGGGTTTATTAACACTTCTGGGTAGTTTGTTACTCTGCGAGTATCTACAGGATACTGTGTCCAGGCTCAGCATCTGAGTCACCTCCCTGCGTGGGAAGGAGGCAGATTTTAGAATGAGGATAAGGATGTGCTGCTGTCCTTTGCTAGATGTGTGCCCAGCATTTAGCAAGTTGGGCCCTAAATCAGGGCAGGACATCACAGGGATTGAGGAATAACATTGTTACAGGTAAAGGTGTGCATCTGTCATCTTCGGGCCTCCCTACTGCGTCTGGGTGATGGCCACCCCTGCCATGATGTTGGTGAATCAGAGCTCATTAAGCTTTTGCTTAATAAGGAAATCTCTGACCAATTTCTGGGTGTTGGGTCTAGAGGGTTGCACGAAGGACAGAGGGAGGAACATCTGAAGGTCATGTCCACATCATTGGAGAGCACCTGGACACTGTCCAAAGCATTATATCGTGTTTGACCAAGGTCATCATTATGAGTGAGAGCCCTCCTGGCCCTGGCCAGCAGCTGAAGGCAAGAATCAAATGAATACTCCAGGAAAAGTGGTGTTTTTTTGCTGTTGATGCTGCAGACTTTGCTGGATTCACGATGTGTTGGTAATCTCACGGGGAGCACCGGCTGCCTCACGTTTCCAGACTGAAGAAGGTCACCTAAAGTTGAGACAAGCTTTGGGAAAACATTTGAACTTCGGGATGTTTGTGTGAACCCAATCTCTGACCTCCCAAGCCTCACATCTTACTAATTCATCAGTCCAAAGGGACCACCCCATCTATGTATGTATGTGTTGTGGAAAGACACTCAAATTGCTGGAGAACATAAATTGTCAGGAATGTGAGTGCATTTCCCTGCACTGTTGTGTCCCAACACCTGGCAAAAGGAGGAGAAACACCTTGGATCTAGATAATGCCTCCAGAAACACGTTCATCCCTGAACAAAGTGAGGTTTGTTACTTCTAGGACTCAAATATCTCAACCCCTTTGAGGAAATGGTCTTTACACCCTACTTATTGTCCCGTGTCTGAGTACCCCTGTGTCCCCCTGGAGCAATCTAGGCACTGTGTGTAACAGCATGTGCATTATTCCCAAAAGCATGTGGAAGTCTGGCTCACTGAAGAGGGAAGGTGGATTTTATCACTGTAGCAGTGGATACAAGCACCGTAATGCAAAGGTGGCCTCGGGGTTCAGCATGGTCTCCAAGGGTTGATTCTGGCTTTTGAGAGGTTGTGACTCCCTAAAGAAATCAGGAAGCAGCATTACAGATTATTTAAAGGTTATCTGTTGCATGCTGTGTGCATTTATATGTGTATGCAAAAGACAAAGGATTGATGGAAACAGGGAAAGGGAGGGAAAATGGAGCTGGGTTTGCATTTCTGCAGGATCCTTGCAGGGCTCAGCAGCACAAACATCAGTGCCCAGGACCTGGAGACCCCAGGGCTGGGAACCAACCCCTCCTGCAGCAGCCCCTGCTCGTCCTGGCACGCTGCCTCCCAGCTGATTTCGGGGTCCTTGGCCACTGTCACTCCCAGCTCTGCAGGAAAACTGTGCTGCATCTGGCCTTGCAATCTGACCACTGAGCTTGGTGAAGCACCGCCAGCACAGGGCCAAATGTGCTCTTCCATCTCAGAAAGGGGGTAGGGAGACAAGAGGAGGAGAGACACTTAAATATGGGAAGTTAAAACTACTTCCAATGGGCCCCATTTCCTGCTTTCCCACTCCAAAGCAGCCTGTGGAGAAGGGTGCAGCAGTATTTCCTGACAACTCATTTTTGGTAGCTATAGAAACTTCAAGCACAGCCACAAAAAATGCACGTCTGAACTGGAGCTTCCTTCCCCCTGTGGGTCGTGACTTCTCCCTGACACGAGCAACTCCAGCCCTGCCAGACCCCAGGGAGCCTCAGCCCGGGGCTGGAATGTCTTTTTGCTGGTTGGAATCGAGCAGTTGTAATTTTATTATCTGCAAATGGAGAGACATGGAGGGAAAGCTGGGAATATCAGACAGCAACAGGGATTAACTCAAGGGAGAGATCCAAACCTAAATGCTGCATTTGTGACAGCAAAGCGCAGCTACGTGTTTGCTACCAAATAGTTGGATATATTGAAGGAGGAAGGGGAGGGCAGGGATGCCAGGAGCAGCTTGTTGGCAGAGTCCTGGTGGCCCCCTCCTGCCTGCAGGTCTGCCAGGCTGGTCTCTGGCTCGGATCCCTCCGGCTCCATGCCATGCCATGGGCATCCGAATGGCTTTGCCGCACTGCACGAGGCTTGGTGACCTGCTGGGATGAGGAGGGGTTCCCTCCCTGCTGCCTGATGGGCTCAGAGATCTGCTGAGATGATTAGCAAGGACACAGGTGGAAGGGAAGGGCTTTTTTTGTGTTTTTTTTTTTTTTTTTTTTGCTGTTCTCTGGCTTTTTAGGAAATTCGCGTACACGGTGAGAGGCAGAACCTCCTGAGATACCCCTCCCAATACACATTTCCACTCTCAGATGTGTCCTTGCAGCTCAGCACCACGGTTTTGTCTCTGATTAGGGGCAACACGGGCCAGAGAGACACCTGAGAAGCGCCAAGGGAACAATGTATTTCATTGTGTGATCTTTCTGCTCTCCCCCAGCAGATAAAAAGGCAAACAAAGCCCACTAGACACGGGATTTATGAGCCACCTGTGTGCCAGCAGCTTGCCCTGCTCTTCTTGTTGGCTGCTGCTACGTGCCAAGCCACTGTGGCCCTTCTGCAATCCCCTTGTTGGGAGTTGCCTTTGGATATTTGGGCTGGCTCTGCTTTATTTTCTTCCCTAGAATGTTTTTCATAGGGAATAACTTAGTTAAAAGGGAGCTTAGAGATTTTGGGGGGTTTTGGTTGCTTTGCTATGGCTAGGAGAAGATAAATAGATTTATTTTTTTTTTCCTTATAAGGGAATAAGAGGTGGCTTTCCCACTAGATGGGACCCCCTGCATGTGGATGATGCTTGGGTGGGCTCCAGAGCAGACCCTGCAGCACATTCCTCTGCAGTGCCAGTGGCAGGGGCTTTGTAGTGGACGCCACATGAACCTTCCCCTGTCAGATGCTTGTGAGGAGAGGCAAAACACCCACCCTTGTCCTCCATCCACCTCGGTGCCTTGCAAAAACCTCTTCCCTTCTCCCAGCCCTTTGGAAAGGTGTGGAATCTTCTTAACCTTTAAAGGGATGCTCAGTGTGGTGGGTGTCCAGGGTGAGGGTGGGGCCCTGGAGCGTGGTGCTGCCAGTGGAAGAGGGATTCAGGGACCTAGAAGAGTGATGTGATGGGATAGGGAGAGAGGGGAATCCTGTAAATTAGTGTGGGAGAGGATCAGGTGTTGACCACAGAGGATGAGGTGACAATATCCTCTCCCTGTATATGGAAAAGCATCTCCCATAGGGCAGTTTCTTAAAAATATTTATTTTTTATTTATCTTTCTGCAGTTGCCTGAGGTGCCTGTTCCCATGTACTGCTACGCTATTGCCAGGAAGTTTTTCCTTATAATTTTCCTAATTGGTGTCGTTCTTTGCTTCAGATAAAGCTGATTTCCTCCTCCTGTAGCCGCAGCGGATGCAGAGAACAATAGGTACCCTGCCTGCTCTGCCCACCCTGTGGGACCCACAGGGACTGTTATCCTGCTTCCTTAGGATGCCCAGGCCTCCTCTGGGAATGAAAAAATTCAGACAATCCACTTGAGGGGAACAAAAAAACCAGTGATACTCCAAAGAAGTGGTCTGGAGACCAGCTTTGCAAAAAAACGGTGGAAAGCAGAAATTTAAAGACCGACGTCTGTGACTGTTCCAGGACAGGTCCAGTAAAACACATGCAGGTGTCCATAGTGCAACTCCTGTAAAATTAATAGGAATGAAAACATCTCATCGCTGTGAGCTGCAGGAGTTGAGAAGCAGCTGAGGGTGACCAGCACAGCAGAGGAAAATCATGCCCAAGCTTTGTGTGCTGTCTTGCACTGCTGCAAAGGGAAGGTGCTGCCTGGGAAACCTCATCCCAGGAGCCGTTGCAGGGCAGAGAACCTGCTTTTGGGGATCCAACCACTGATGTGAAGCTGCTTATTGTGAAACATGCAGCTGAATGTATCCAATTATCACTCTGTCTCTGGGTAAAGCAGACAAAACCTGAGCTTGTTTTCTTTTTTTTTTTTTTTTTTAACAGCAGATGGTGAAAAAGTCTGCAGCCCCCAATTCTTTAATCCTTTCTGTGTTGGCTGTTGTTTCCAGACCGTGTCAGGTTGCTCTTTCCTGGACCAACTCCATCTCATCTGCATTATCCTTAAGCTGTGGAGCATCACATTGTGCCCAGGGAGAGGTGTCACCTCCCATCGATGCACCCAAGGGTGGCCCTTGTGCCTGCCCTTTCCCTCATGAGTGTCATCCCAAGCTGGATCCCATCACCACCTCCTCAGCTATTTTTGTCATGTTTTAGACCTCTCCAGATGCTATTCCCCAACCTGGATTTGGATGTTAGTTATCCATTTGAAACACAGCCCGTTACTTCTCCGTTCCCACTGAATTCTGTGCAGCTCCCTCGAAATAAATGCCATGAATTTATTAAGATTGCTTCTAATTATCTGCCTTCCAAAAACCTGGCAGCACTGACAGCCCAGAGTTATCCACACACTTTCTTTCCAACACCTTCCTGAGTTTATCATCCGGGTTGCTAATGCAAATTTGGAATATACAGGGACTGGGTGCCTCGAGTGCCTGATAACAGCTTGCTGACTGCAGGTTTCCTCCCCTGTGTTGTGCCCCCCCTTTGTAACCTCACCTGGATCAGGTTCCCCTTGTTTGTTTGCAAAACTGTCAGCAGAGAGGGCGCCAGGAGCCTCCCCGGGGTGAGGATCTGTCACAGCTCAGTCTTCCCTCCTTCAGCCAGGCTGGTTTTCTTGTCAAAGAGTGGGAAAGATTGACAGGAATTTGCTCTGGAGAAGTCCCTGTTGGCAATTTCTCTTCCCCTGCTTTCCCTCTGATCTAATACTGCTAAATTGCTTAGCAATTCGTACCAGTGGCTTTCTGGATGCCGAGATCCGGGTCGTGGATCTGGGCTGGGATGCCCTGGGCACTGCCAGGATGCACCATCTCGTTTGAGCATTGCATTTCTAATCTCAAACTGGCCCCAGTTTGGCACCTTTGGTTCACCAGTTCTTTGGTGGATGGGACAAGAGTTGTCTGCTCCCCGTGCAGGCTGCTGCAACCCCTATGGATTTGCTCCAGCCCTGGAGGGCAATGTCCCTGCCTCCAAGGATATCTGGGAGAAGCTCCCTGAGGATGTAGCAGAGCCTCTCAACACAGAGGTTAATTGTGTTTAGATATTCCGTGCTTGGCAACACTTATGAAGGACAGGGAAAACATAAGGGGCCGGCGTATGTTCTCAAATGCTCCAGAATGATGTCAGCCGAGGAGGATTTACATAGGAGCCGGAGCATATGGAATGCTTTATCACTGCAATCATCTGCCAGGACATGTGCTGTCACCTAATTGCACACCCACATTTTGTCTTCTTCGCTTTACATCCTGCCTTGTTCCCTGCAGCCGTGGGATTTTCAGATGGAGCACTGAACAGCGGGACGTCCCGGGCGAGGACAGCGGGAAGAGGTTTCCCTGCAGGGATCTCCTGGGTTTAGTCTCCACTCATTCTGGTGGATGTCTGAGAGCTTGCTGAAGAGCTAATGCAACCTCTTAGCTCCCATGTGGCTAAAATCCAGCTGGACAGACTCCTGGGGAGATAAAACACAGAGGATAAGAGCAATCAGGGGAAATGGATGTCTGTTTAACACGTCGCCAGTTCCAAGGTGACACTCCATTCCACATCATTCCTACATGCCTGTCTAACTTGTTCCTAAAGATTTCCAGTGATGTGGGCTCCTGTGCTCCCCCAGTTAATCTATACCTCTGCTTAATTAACCTTGTAATCGGAAAGATTTCCTTGAATCTTCCCAGAATGTGCTGCACTTTAATTCACCCCTTCTTGTCCTGCCTGCAGCGGACATGGAGAACAGTCTCAGAAGGACTTTTATAACTCTGAGGACTGTTGGGAGCTCTTCCCTCAGTCTTTTTTCCCTATTTCCTTCAGGCTTTAAGTCCTCTTGGCCTCTGATCTCCTTTGTCTTACCCCTCTGTTTGCCCAGTTTGTTTGCATCCTCTTGTGATGGTCTCCCACCTGAGACCTCGCCAGTGGTGAGCCATGCCAAAGGAAGACTCCATATGCCTTAAATCCAACAATTTTGTTAATTCATCCCATTTTTAACAGCTTTTTCTGGAAACAAAATATCAGTGGCTCTCATGACCCCGTCGTAGCAGTGAAGAGGGGGACAGACTCTGACTGTGGTGGAGAAGACAAGAGGATCCACTCCATCATAGAATCACAGAATCACAGAGTGGTTTGAGTTGGAAGGGACCTTGAAGATCATCTAGTCCACCCCCCTGCCATGGGCAGGGACACCTTCCACTATCCCAGGTTGCTCCAAGCCCTGTCCAACCTGGCCTGGAACACTCCCAGGGATGGGGCAGCCCCAGCTTCTCTGGGCAACCTGTGCCAAGGCCTCCCCACCCTCACAGGGAAGAATGTCTTCCTGATATCTCACCTAAACCCACTCTCCTTAATTTCTGTCTGCTTGCAACCACGGCCTTCTAGTTTGGAAAACAGCAGTTCCGAAGTGGAAAAAAAAATAATCTTTAATGATCTAAATGTTTTGCATTTGGAGTTTGATTTCAGTGATATTTTCAGGGCTGCTTTGTTTTTATTGTGTCTCATTTTGAAAGGACGAGAACATTTTGTGCTGATGAAATTGTTCAGCTTAATTGCATGCTAAAAGCATGTTGATGTTTACGTTATGCGAGTATTAATTTTAATCTCCAATATTAATCAGCAGCAATGTAAACAATGCATCGAGTATTATCTGTGCCAGGTTGTATTTGTATATAATTTAATATTTACAACAGGTGTTTAATATTTTATATTATGTGATAATGTTTCTCTGTTATTTCTCATCAGGGACATGAAAAGCAATGAAGGCTTTAAATAGCAGCCGGGGAGTTTGGATTAAACATCAGGAGCACTTTTTCTTAGGGGAAGGGCAGTGAAGCACTCAAGCCCATTTTTGGGGCTGGTGAGAAACTGGTGTGACCCCAGTTGTCTCACAAGTTGGTTGTCTCCAACCAGTGAAGCTGCACCAGATCAAAACCCAATTCCTTTTATCCTAATTTTCCCCGTGGGGAAGGGAAATTCCAGCAGTGTCAGCCTGTGGCAGGGAGCTCTGATAAAACAACCCTGAAAACTCACAGAGTTTGTTCTCCTAAGAGAACTCTATTTTGCAGAAAAAAGAGAGGATTAAAGGCGAGATCTGGACTGGCTAAATTTTGCTTTGATTGGAGCATTGGGGTCATTGAAGTATCTTATAAATGAACTGCCCATAAAAAAATTGATCCAGTTTCTCCTGCTCCCAGAGTCACCTTAAATTTAGCCATCACTCCTCGGCAGGACTGAAGTTCACATTTCCAAAGCTGGAGGGTGGCATGTGCCTCAAGATCGAGGCTGAAAACCTCCATCTAGGAAACTGTTTGTCTTTTTCACTTGTGAATTTGGCATCTGTCCCTCAGATCTGCTCCGTACCTGGAACACCCAACTCAGGCACTGCACGGGAGCCGCGGCCATTTTCATCCCAAATTTGTAGGTCAGAAAGACCTGATGGGATTCCTCTGTTACATGATAACCTGGTTGTAGTAAACTTAGTGGAGATGTCAAGTCTTCAGCATCCAAGATGCTTTGGATCCTGCAGGAACTTCACTTTTGCTTTCTGAAGGGCAATGGCCATTAGGCAGCGATGGCAAGGGAAGGACAGGGCGGTGACAGTGTCTGCGGAGCAGGGGGTCGTGTCACAGGCTGTATGTCATGGAAATTTTGGGTATAAAAGCAGAAAAGATGCATTTCTCTGCCCCCTTGTCCCAGCAGAGGTACCTGACAAGAGTAGAGGACTTTTAGCATGTTTACAGACCTCAGGGAAGGACGTGGCTTCAATGACAACCAAATTACCAAGACACCCAGATGACTTTTGAAACAGCTGTTTGAGCACTTCTAGAAGTTTTTCTCACTGCTTCCTTACCCACTGCATCTCTCCTTGAGAGATGCCATAAGATCCCCATCGAGCTGAGGAAACCTGGGCTGTAATTCTGCCGTGTCTTCCAAAACCTGGGGCCAGGGCAGGACAATTTCCTCACATCTGGCTCTCGATTCCCAGCACTACAGAAGGGCAATCCACACTATTTTCTTCAAAAATATTTTGAGATTTCATGGAAGGAGTTATATAAAAGCTGAACAGCATCATTATTTTTCACAAATGACCTCACTTTTGATATTTTTTGACTTTTATACTAGAAATGTTGGGGTTTTTTTATTACTTTCCAGGAAGCCGTTTAGCTAAATTATATTTTAATAACGTTTCAACAGACTTTAGTACAGGAAATAAAGTAGTCACAAGTTATGCACCTAAGCACTGATTTACATTATATTTCCCCACCAAAAAAAAAATAAAATGGCCATTGTTGCTATGAAACCAGAGGTTTTGCTTAGATCAGATCGTTTTGTTCTCATGTCATGGATAAAGGAACTGAATGAACAATGCACTGCTAATGGTTTTCACTTTAAATCTACTTAAAGGGACCTTTCACCTCCCACACTTGCCAAACAAATAGGGGCTTTTTAACATGGTTTTGGTAAGTTCAGTGCTCCTGAAAGTGCCTTCAGTAGTGGGGGTCTCTGAAAATCCTCTTGCCCCTGAGTCCTGAGCCCTGATAGGAGCCCAGCGTGGTACCAGGGTGTTGATGGTGAGATGTGGACGATGAAATGGTGATAATAAGAACAACATTTTTGATTAAACAGCTTTTTCTCTTTGCTTTTTTGAAGAAAACTGTGGTTACAAAAGGTTCAATTGGCTCCCAGAGGTGGGTCTTTAAGGGAAAAAGAAAAAAAAAAAAAAAGAGGTGAAATCCTGGGATAAAATTTCCTTTGGGTGACAATGTGTCTGGCCTTAGGCAAGGCAAGTGGGTTCTCTGCTTCTTTTGGCTGCTTGTGTGCATGTACAGTGTGGATATATCTATATCTATATCTATATCTATATCTATATCTATATCTATAT